>NW_006441995.1:2138923-2203143 GCF_000325575.1 Pteropus alecto | reverse complement strand
AATCCCCAAGACAACCAGTTTGATGATTCACTAAGAGGACTACAGGACTACTCACTATATAGTAATACTGACGCCTGAGGTTTATCACAGTAACACTCTCTTTCTAAGGCTGGGAGCAGACACACCAAGAGTGCTCCTTTCTTTAGCCCTGGAAATACAATGCATGTGTAATGTTGCTTCCCCAGGAAGCCTGTTAGAGATGGGTTTTTCTTGAGAGTTAGTCACATTGGCACCTTCTACCTAGCAACTACCAAAATACCAGTCTTTTAGAAGGAAAGCAGATGTTCATCGTAAGTCACATTGTTTATACAGTAAAGCACTCTTATCAGTTAGGCAACTTTTCATATCAGTGTAGAGAATTTTTTAAAAGCTGTTTTCCCAGATAAAAGCCAAGGGCAAACCTTGGTAGCAGATTCTTCTAAAAATAGCAGTTTCAGACCTGCTATGTTAGCTCTTTTCCACAAACCTACTGCCTAGAATCCATTACGATAAGGTGGGGAGTAAAAAGTTGTAGAAGGAAGAAAAGATTTCAAAAACAGTCCTGTGCTACTGCTTCATAAGAAGTCTGCTCAATTTCCTAGCTTTGTGGGGAATTTTTGCAAAGTTGAAGAGGGCCTGCTGACTAGTCACACTCAAATTCTTACTTGTAATTTCGTTTTCATCATATGTTCGCAAAACCCACCAATTGTAATAAACTTTACCTCATTTCTATTTCCATCTTGTTAAGAATTCCTAATTAGAAAGTCTGATTCATCTAATAGTTACTCCACAGAATACATACTCTCAGAAGAAAGATGGAGAGAAACAGGAGTCTTTGATGTTCTATTGCCTAGATAAACTATAATTGGAGATCTGAAAGTTAATTGCCAGATAGAGGGAAGAAAGGAATGAAAGCTAAGGGACATCTATAAGATACTTTTTTATTTTCCCCAAACCAAAAATGTGGTATATAGTGGAAACTTTCAGGTCCCATCAGAGAGCTCAAGTGAATTCCAAAATGAAGAAATACCTAGGTTAAAAACTTTCCCCCAATTAGAGGAAGCTAGATAAGACACAAAGAGGAAGTGAATGCAAAATGGGTCCTGATAGTCTGGCTCAAAAATTTATATTTCATGTGAAAGGGAAATTTAGGGAATGATCTTTAGGTAAAACTGTAATATATGGGTGTTTCTGTGCTTTTCCTTACTCTACCATCCTTCAAAACACACACCTGGGTGTTTTCTACCCTCTACCAGCCTGCAAGTGTCATTCATTCCTTTCCTCTGCAATCAAAGGCCACTCTCAGGTCAAGATCTAATAGGTTATTTTACATACACTTAATAATTATTTTTGAGCCATTGTTTTCTGCCTTTGTAATAGGAGTTCAGGAAATATCAGTGAATAAAACAAAGATCCCTGCCTAGAATGTTCGAAGACTGGAAGGAGGTAACTGGGGCTAGAGTAGAGGGAGCAAAGGACAGAGGAGTAAGAAAAGATTCAGCTCACGTAGAGCCTTGAGGGTCATGATAGAGACTGTGGCTCTTATTCTAAGTGAAATGGGAACCAGTGAAAGGTTAAACAGAGCACTGATGTTTTCTGACTTATGTTTTATAAAGATCACCTTAACATCTATCTGAAAAGAGGCATATATTGAAGCAGGGAAACCAGTAGTCAGATATTGTGGAAATGCAGGCAAAATATAGAGGTGGCTCTAACCAGCATGATGGTAGCGAGGTGGTAAGAAGTGTCCAAATTCTGGATATGTTTTGAAGGTAGAGACAGTAGAATTTGGATTTGGGATATGAAAGAAAAAGAGTCAAAGATGCCAAGGGTTTTGGCCTGAGCAATTGTAAGGATGATGTTTCAATGAATTGAAATAGGAGAGGCTGAAGGCGAGCAAGTTTGGGGGTGGGGAAGATCAGGAAGGTATGGCTATGTGAAGCCTGAGGTGTCTCTTAAATATCCAAGCAGAGATGTGGAGGAGGCAATTGGGTATAAGAAGTAAACAGTTTGGGAGAGAGTTCTGGTTTAAAAATATAAATCTGAGAATCATCAGTATATATTCCACATTTAAAGTCATAAGACTGTTAAGATCACCAAGGAAATGAGTACAACTAGAGAGAAGAACCAAGCACTGGGGTATGCCACTAGGCCCGAGAGAAGGAAAATTAGAAAAGGAGAATGAAAAAGAACAACCAATAAAGTAGGAAAAAACCAAGAGCATGCTTTCCTGGAAGCCAGATAATATTCCTAATGCAGAAGCAGAGATTGTGTCAGAAGCTGGTGAAGGCCAAGTAAGCCAGCGCTATGGAAGTCAGTGTGGATGAAATTTTTCGAGTAATGGAGATACAAGCCTGGTTGAAATCGCTTTAAAAAAGCATGAAAGGAGAGGACAGGAACATGAAAGGAACACACAGATACAGATGGTGCTTTAAAGGAGAAAAGGCAACAAAAAAATGGAGCAGGAACTGGAAGAGAAAATGGAATCAAGATTTTCTTTTTTAAGATGGAAGAAATAACGGTATGTTTGTGTGCTGATGGGAAAGATCCAGTAACGAAGGGGAAATGATAATGACAGAGAGGGAAGAATTCCTGGAAACAAGGACTGGAGAAACAGGGAGCTAGTGCTCAGGTGAGGGACTGTCTTCCCCAAAGAATAAAGGACTAATAAGGTTTACAGTTCTCCCCAAAGTGTAGAGTCTGTATTGCTTAAGGCAAGGAAAAAAAAACTTTCATTAGGATCAAGAAAGGAATTTGAAGAGATAGGATGACCTTTACCGCCTGCCTACTCATCAGAAGTCACTTGTAATAATATCATTCAGGTCATGATGCCTTAAAAATGGAAAAGATCGGAGGTGGGTAAAAATTAGAAATAATAAATATCTTTAAAAATTAAGTAGCTGAAGCCAAAGTTATATTATATTTTAAACTGTGTTGTTTCCCCACCTAGTGGTCAGAAATCAGTTACATTTTCTGCTATTTTCCTCAGACATCTGAAAAGGAAGCAAAACAGATCAGAAGAGCATTATCATTTATATTTATCATTATTAATGTTCAAATCAACATTTTTAATGTAACACACTTTTGTGCTATTTAAAGAAATAATTATAATTTTATCAACATAGCTAATACTTAGTATGAAAACAGAATCAATGGTTGAATATTTTGGTATACAAAGCAAATTACATGGTTATTAATAGTGATGAGATGAGAAAACTGAAGTCATAAGAAATAATAAATAATGAGAAGCGACTAAGGTTGGAAAAGAAAAGGTTAAACAATCCTTTCCTTGAGGTCATTCATAGTCAGTTTAAGGCTTTTTTCTTTTTGGGGGGGAGGGGTGTTCTAAAATTAAAGGGAGATACCAGGAGCACCCAGCTCAGGTGACCAGGGAAGACTGTTCCACTGGGCCCCACAGCACACTTACTACATAAGGCCACTCTACTAAGACCAGGAGACATAGCAGCCCTACCTAATACATAGAAACAAACATAGGGAGGCAGCCAAAATGGGAAGACAAAGAAAAATGTCCCAAATGAAAGAATTGAACAAAGCTCCAGAAAAAGAACTAAACAAAAAGGAGAGACAAGCAATCTACCTGATGCGGATTTCAAAACACTTGTTATAAGGATGTTCAATGAACTTAAGGGAAGAATAGATAAAATAAGTGAGAACTTTAACAAAGAGATGGAAAACATAAAAAGGGAGATAGAAAACATAAAAAATAACCAGTCATGAGTAAAGAACACAATAACAGAAATGAAGAATACCTTAGACAGAATCAACAGTAGATAAGATGAAGCAGAGGATCGAATCAGCGATTTAGAAGGTAAAGTAGCAGAAAACACCCAATTAGAACAGCAAATAGGAAAAAGAATTTTAAAAAATGAGGATAGTTTAAAGGGGCTCTGGGACAAACCAGAGAGTGTAACAACATTTGTATCATATGGGTACCAGAAGGAGAGGAGAGAGAGCAAGGAATTGAAAACCTAGTTCAAGAAATAATGACTGAAAACTTTTCTAACCTGGTGAAGTGAATAGACATACACACCCAGGAAGCACAGAGAGTACCAAACAGAATGAACCCAAAGAGGCCCATACCAGCTACATCATAATTAAAATGTTAAATTTTAACCCGAAAGTTAGATGTTAAATTTTAACCCAAAGTTTAAAGATAAAGAGAAAATCTTAAAAACAAGAGAAAAGTAGTTAATGTCCTACAAGAAAGCTTCCATAAGACTATCAGCTGATTTCTCAACAAAAACTTTGCAGACCAGGAGGAATTGGCAGGAAATATTCAAAGTGATAAAAAGCAAGGAACTACAACCAAGACTACTCTACCTAGCAAAGCTATCATTTAGAATTGAAGGACAGGTAAAGAGCTTCCCAGAGAAGAGAAAGTTAAAGAAGTTCATCACCACCAAGTCAGGATTGCAGAAAACTGTTGGAGGGACTTCTTTAAGAAGAAGAAGAAAAAAGAAAAAAGATTAAAGATATAAATAATAAAATGGCAATAACTACATATCTATCAACAATAACTTTAAATGTAAATGGATTAAATGCTCCAATCGAAAGATAGGGTGGCTGAATGGGTAAGAAAGCAAGACCTTTACATAAGCTGCCTAACAGAGACTCACTTCAGATCGAAAGACACACAGACCGAAAGTAAAGGGATGGAAAAAGATGTTTCATGAAAATGGAAACAAACAAACAAAAAGCTGGGGTAGAAATACTTATACCAGGCAAAAGAGACTTTAAAACAAAGTCTATAAGAAGAAACAAAAAGGACCCAGTTATTCCACTTCCAAGTATTTTTCTGAAGAAACCCAAAACAATACTTCAACAGGACATGTGCATCCATATGTTCATTGCAGCAGTGTGGGGTAGAATTACAAGATTCAGAGGCTACCTGGGTGTCCATAAATGGATGAATGGATAAAGAAGTGGTTATACACACACACACACACACACATACACACACACGTGTGTGTGTGTGTATACGTATGTGTGTGTATACGTATGTATGTGTGTGTATATAGGTATGTATATGTGTGTGTGTGTGTATATATACGTATGTGTGTGTATGTATATATATGTATGTATGTATATACATACACATATAATACAACGGAATGTTACTTAGCTATAAAAAAGAGTGAAATTTTGCCATCTGCAACAACATGGATGGACCTGGGGATCATCGTGCTGAGTGTAGTAGATCAGACAAAGAGAAATCCATATTATTTCACTTAAAAGTGGAATCTAAAGAAGAAAATAACTCATAGATACAGAGAACATTTTGATGGTTGCCAGTTGGAAGGGGGTTGAGAGTTGAGTGAAAAGGGGAAAAGGATTAATACAAATTGGAAGTTACAAGATATAAAGGGGGATATAAAGTAGAGCATAGGGAGTGTAGTAGATGGTATTGTAGTGACTATGCATGGTGTCAGATGGGTACTAGATTTATCAGGGTGATCTTTTTGTAAGCTGTATAATGTCTAGTCACTATGTTGTACACCTGAAAACAATGTAATGTCATACTCCAACTGTAATATATCCTTTAAAAAAGAAAGAAAAAAAACAATTAAAAACTAAAGTCATGAATAGCAAATAGAACTTAAAGAATAACAGCCTTACATATTTAAGTCAAAAAATAAGCTCTAATGATGACAGTCATAATGATAGTCATAACGTTACTTTTACTACTTAATTCTGCTTGCTATAGCATAGCGAGAAAGAACTATGGCGAAAGGCCTTCTTGACTAGACATACTGTTATTCAACTGATAAGCTTCCCTTTCTTCTCCTTTACCCATTCTCTCTGTTTAGTTTTCTATGACTTGGGTTGTGACTAGTTTCATTGTTGTCTCTTTATCTCTCTATGCAGTTTTTCTCAATGTCTGGAACACTTCTTTTGAGCAATTAGTGACACTTTGTTCTGGATTTATTTATAGCATTCACCTAGTTCTTTTCCTCATCTTTTCCCCTTTTATTCTTTACTATCATTTCTGTTCTTATCACCATTTCATGTTTATTGAATACTTTAATGTAAACTAAGATTTATATACTATAACATTGGGTCCATGAATAAAGTGTTCGTGCAAACAGTATCTACAAGTAATAAATGGTTTGCATAAAAATGTAGACACATGTATAAATGTGATGTGCAGATAGCCTTCATTTTGCTAGCATTTGTTATTCATCCAAGTGTATTAGGAAGTAAACTGCAAGTCTGGTAGTCTTTGACTTAATATTCTTTTTCAAAAATAGTCATAGAAAAATTACTTTAGTAATAAAAGTTAATTTAGCTTCTTAGCATTACTAGGATATCATTAATTCATCTAAAAAAGTCCTATACATGACAGGAATTACTCATTGCTTTCAAAAAATGACTATCATAATAATAAATTAATGAAGTGACAATTAACTTCCTCAAGGGGCTTATGGTCTCATAGCAGTAAGAGAAACAGGCATCAATTACTCCATAATGGTAGCAATGCAGAATAATCACTATAATGGAGCAATGTACAACATATAGAAGATACAACTGTGTGGGCTTGGGGAAGTCGAGGATAACTTCACAGAGGGAGTGTTTAAGGAGAAACTTAAAGATTAAGGATGGCCATAGGTAGGTATAATAAGGGAAACAGCAGAGGTAAGTATGGAAGAAAAAGAAACCAGAGAATATTCAGAGAGTACATTCACTATCGATATGTGAAAAGAAGATAATGGAAGAAGAAGAAAAAATAATTGAAGAAGAAACATAAAACTATAAAGAGCAAGGCTGATAGTAAAAGCCTTGTATACCAAGAAAATGGTTATAGATTTTATTCTATAGAATGTCAGCATATTTAGATGTCTAAGATAGTTATACTTTGTGCTTTTAATTAACATTTAATTCATTAAAGTTTATGCAAAGGCCTAATTTCTTTTAAATACTTAAATTTGCACAATATAACTTGCTATCCTATTATACATGTAGTAAGGTTTATTTAAGTAACAATAATTATTTTTAGGGGGATCTTTGATTAATGATTAGACGACTCATACTAAATTCTTTCAAATCAGGTTATATTTATAAATTTAGTTAATTCCTTTACATGTTTTACATTGCATATATAGATTTATATATTGAATTTTATTTTTTAGCATTTCAAATAGCCGATTGAACAAACTTAATAACTCTGCTAAGCAAAACCCTCCAAGAACTTAAATGACTCATAAATCTATCAAACATCATCCAGTTACCTTAAATATTCTAATTTTGCAATTGGATTTTTTTAATACTTTTCAGAAGCATATTTATTTTGGAAATTTCTAAGCATATAATAGACAGGAAAATAATATAATGAGCCAACATGTCCACTTCACCAACTTCAACAATTATAAACCCTTTACCAATCTTATTTCATCTATGCTCCCTCCCACATATCCCTCTTCTTATATTAATTTGAAACTTATACCAAACATTATATAATTTCATCCATAAATATTTCAGTAGGCCCCTGAAAACAAACTCTCTGTATGTATATAAAACGTCAAGCCATTGTTCAAATTTCCAGTTGTCTTTTTAATCGTGTGTGTGTTTTTTTAAGTTTGTTTGAATAAGAATTCAAAGTCTAATGTCTTTGTTGCCTTATATGTTTTGTAATTCTCTTTTAAGCTACAAGTTCACCATCTACCTTCTTTTTTATTATTTATTGCAATTTATTTGTTAAACAAATCAAGCTGTTTGTGGGCACTATAGTTGCCCACAGTCTAGATTTTGCTGATTGCCTTCCTACAATATAGTTTATGTGTTTTTCTTTTCTCTGTATTTCTTGTAAATTGGTAGTTGGATATAGAAGCAGCTTGATCAAAATGTGTGTGTGCATGTATGTATGACTTCATTCTGGGTGATGCTGTATTCTTTTATTAGGCATACATAATGTTTGATTATGTACATAATGTTTGATTGACTCTCATGATGTCAGCAGCCACTGACAATATCTAGAGTCCTTCCTTTCCAACTGAAATAAAAAAGTGTAACTCACAAATTTTAAAATGATGTAACACATGTAACTGAATATTCTCTGATATAACAAATCTCAAATATTACAAATACTTAAAATATTGAACATATGTATATTGTCCTAATGATTATAAAACTTATTCTAAAAATTTTTGTGCCTGTGTTTGAATTACTCCATCATTTTTGTATTTAATTCTGAATCTTCCAAGATCTAGAAAGGCTATCTAAGAGAAACAAATGCCTTGTCATGACTAATCTAACTGAGCTTTTACTCTTACCTACACAGAAAGCTATGCATATAGAAGTTAAATTTAAATTTTTCAATTTAAAAAACGTGAGTTTATTAGATTAACAGTTTATGGTCACATGTTTACCATCTCAGGTAGAGGCTGAGACACACGTCCATGGCAATTCTCCCTAAGCCACAAGTGTACCCACTGAGCCCTTTTTATGGTCTCAGTGATAATAAGGCACTTCCAGCCCACGTTGTTTAAATAGGGTTAATTTTGCAACCAGTATCCCTTGGGTTCAAGTAATAGTCTTTCCTAATTCTTTAAGTGGCTTGAGTATTAAATATAAGAGTGGTATAATCTTATTTGTGTGTTAGAAAGATCACTTTGGTAGCAGTGTGGAGAAGGGACTGTGAGGTGGCAAAGATACAGAGCATTCTTGTTACTGGAAGACTGGCCAGATGGCTAATTCCAGACTCCACACAAAGATGATGTGATTCTGTTCTTGCGTCTAGCAGGAGAGTGGGAAAGTGAATTATAGTAGACATTAAGTATGTAGAACTGACAACTTGATTAATTTGATTTAGGACTGAAAAAGAGTGAGAAGTAAAGAATGACTTGGAGCTTAGGTGAATATGCGAATTGTGGTGCCATTTCAAGATAAGAAACCCAGTCGGAAAAACAAGTTTAGGCTGGGATGGAAGAGAGAAATCTCAGCTTCTGAGATGTTAATTTAGAACCGGTTGTGTGACATTTAAGTAATGAAAGATAAATAGATAGATGACATAGATAGATAGGTTGTGGGACATTTAAGTAATGATAGATAAATAGATAGATGACAGATAGATAGATAGGTGTGGGACATTTAAGTAATAATAGATAAATAGATGATTGATAGATAGATAGATAGATAGATAGATAGATAGATAGATAAAGTTATAGATAGATCTGTAACTATGTATGAAACTCAGAAAAGAGGCCTGAGTTAGAGATTGCAATATGAAAGTCACCAACATTAAGATAGTATGTGAAGCTGTGGGAGTATTTGAGACCATTCAGGAACAGATATAGAGTGGAAAAAAAAAAAAAAATGAAGAAAGCCAAGACCAGAACACAAATGGACATCATCATTTAAAGAGGAAGTCAGAGGAAAGTAAACCCACAACGGAAATTGTGGGATAGTGGCCAGAGAGACAAGAGGTGAAACAAGAGAGATTTGTGATAGAAACAAAAGCGACTCAAGGAAGGCAAAATGGTCCATACTATTGAGGGCCCCAAAGCAATCAAGTCAGATGCAGGTCGAGAGGTATCCAGTGGATCTGGTAATTAAGATCAGAATAGAAACTATTTTTTCAGAATAGTTTCAGTAAAGGATTGGCAATAGAAGCCAGATTGTTGTCAATGAAGAAATGAGTGGGAGGAGAGGAAGTAAAGTCAGTGAGTATAGGCACATTTTCCTACTTGGCTGGGAAAAGGAAGATTATCTTGTTGCAATGGGGAGGGTTTAGAAAGGCAGAGAAGTGGGGGTTTTTGTTTGTTTTTAATGAACGAGAATAACTTGGGCCGAAGAAGAAAACAGAGTGAGATATTAGGGATGGGGAGTGAAAGAAGAGGGATAATAATAATATAAATAATAAGATGATACACAGAAGAAATGAAATAAAAGGAGTAAAGTCACTGAAAATTCAGGTAGGATTCAGAACATAGGTAGAAAGAATTTTGGCAGGGAGAAGGTAAGGATGAGTATAACTGTAGATAAGTGTGTGTATTAAAAGAATGCATTTTTTAAAGAAAGTTCACATTTAATTGCTATTTTATCAATGCAATAAGAAACAAGATCATCTGTTTATAGGCGAGAGAAGAGGAATAGGAGACTTGAGGAAAGTAGTGAAGGTGTTGAATAGTCATCAAGACGGCTGATGCAAGAGTGTTGACTAGAAAAAAGAAGTGTAATGAGACATGGAACGGTATAGAGGGTGCAGTTGAGATTGAATGCCAATTGTTTATAATATCTAGAATCAGTAAAATGGCAAATTTTCTCCAGCTATGCTAATCAATCTGAAAATAGAAGTAGAAAATATAGAGGTTTCCATAAATCATTAGGGATTTGCAGGGCCCAGGTATTGATAACCATTAAGAGCAGTTGGGCGACGTGGTTTGGAATGAAGTGGCTTGGAGCCCAAGCCACAAGTGATGGGAATCAAGCCAGGTGGAGAACATTTGGAATAAAGGAAGAAGTCAAGGATTGGAACTAATTCCCTTTGGTGTCTATATCACAAAACCAATCAAATGCCTTCAGAATCCCAGAATTAAATTATTGATGTACTGCTATTTTAACAAAAAACATATTACTGCCCTGAAACAATGGATTAATTATATGTTTTCACTATGAATGGACAGGGCTATACTCAAGCTCTATGATTCTTCATTTTTTACAGCAGTAGCAGCATAAATATAAGGCTAAAGCCTATTCTAATCATGTCTGAAGTTTTAAATCAGAGAAGATATTAAAGAGAAAAGAATCATATTTTAAAATATCCTTTTATTATTTTTCTTTTTTATTATAAGGTGAGCATCTAATTGTTCCATTTTCACTTTTTCTTCTTTCTTGTTTCCAGAAGCCCTAAAAATGAAGAAAATCAAGATGATATCATGCATTCTAATGGTAAGGGGCAAAATATGCTTTATTTATCTTTCGTTATCTCAGATAGGGAAGTTTAAGTTAATCATTTTCATAGAGTTATTAATGGGTCGTTATCATCATTGGTCCATGCAAGACCTTTCTCTAATTTTGTTTATTTATTCCTTCTTATCTCCATAACCCACTCCTTTTTCTCTCTTCCCCTTATCAGAGACAAATATTCTAACATATTTAATGTGTTTGTGCCTGTTTGTACATATTGTTTTCATACTGTTGCATATGTGTATATATTTCAATTTACATAAAAAGCATGTTATTGCTCATTCTGATCTTTTTTTTAATATTCAACATAATGGATTTTGGTGGGGCCTTTTGTGTTGCTGTATGTGCTATATTTCATTTATTGCTGTTAACTGCACAACTACTCTATGGTATGTACTTCATGGTACACATGCTAAGTACTCCATGATATGCATCTTATGCATTCACATTTACCTCCAACTCACTAGGTACCACAAATCATTCAATGCACCTTCTTGTCCATACCCCCGTGTGGACCTTGAGAGACCAGTGGAATGGCTGCTCATAAGTTATGGAATATTCATTTTCACTGAGTAGGACTAGAGTGCTCTCCATAAGATCCACATCTATGTATACTCCATCAGCAGGGCATGAAGATTCCAAAATGCCTACCTTTCACCAGTACATGGTAGTATTCAGCTTTCCAATTGCTTCCAGTCATATAGATATATAATGACACATATATATAATGACAACTCATTTCATTTTCATATCTCTGCTTACTGTTGAGTCTGAGTACCACATTTGCTTATTAGCATTTGTTTCTTCTTCTGTAAGTTGCCAGTTTATATTCTTTGACCATTTTTTTCTAGGTGTTGTTATCCTTTTCTGGTTGACTTGCAAGAGTTCCTTTGTATTCCAGATATTAATTCCTGTTCATTGTCTATGTGTTGTTATCCATTTCTGGTTGACTTGCAAGAGTTCCTTTGTATTCCAGATATTAATTCCTGTTCATTGTCTACTTAGCCCATGCTGTTAAGTTCAGTCCTCCACTGAACATAAATAAATATTAATACAATCAAAATCATTAAATTTTACCTTGTAATTTATGCTTTCTAAGTTTTATTGAAGAAGTCCTATCCCTAGGAAATAAAAATATTATCATCTATTTTCTTCTATGAACTTTAGCCCTTATATTTAGGACCATGATCTCTTTACAGTCTACCTTTGAGGAGTTAGAAATCCAGATTTATAGCTCATGTATGGAGCCAGTTTTCCCATTACCATATTTTGAAATCTATCATTTTCTCATTAATTTATAATGCTACCTTTATATTATATCAACTCTATGCGTATGTTTGTATGTGCATTATGTGTGTGTATATATGTGTGTATGTAAATTTATGTATCTGTTTCTGAGCTCTCTATTCTATTGGTCTATCTGTTTCTATATCAATACCACATACTTGTCTTATTGTTGTTTTAGATTATGTCTTAATATTTGGTGATTAGTTTATATTATCAAATACTTGAGCAGTAAAATATTTTGTTTAAAAATCTTATTAACTTGACTTGTTTGATATATGAAAGAAAAATCTTTGGGAACAAATAAGTCAAAAAATGCAAACTAGTTGTGATTTTCTGATAATAGCCTTGTTCCAGACAAGCCCACAAAAGCAAATGTGCATGCCTTTCATAAAGAGAAGAAAGGGTGTCTTCATTATCTTATGAAAGCCAATGAAATGATTTTATAATTAAATTACAACTATCAAAAAACCATAGTAAGTATCTAAACTATGTATTCTATTTTGTACTTCTATATCTTTGATAAAGCATAAGTGCTGTTATATTATGAACTGTTTTGAATATTATATTACACCTAATAATCCTATATTAAAGTGCTTCTCAATTAGACTACATTAAATTTTATTCTTTTTTTAACTCCTTTAGGTACTGGAAATCTAAATGAGGTCAGTTTTTTTCCTTCTCATATTATGTTGCTGTAACTAGAATATATAACAATTATTATGATTAATTTTCTATTGCTATAAACCAAGAAGTGAAAATTCTTATGAGTAAAGATGATATTTTTCCATTTATAATCTTATATCATCAAAAATATTTGACACATTAAATACCAATCATTACACTGACTCGGTAATTTTTTAGCACTGAACATTAACTTAAGTCTGGCTACATATCTGAATTATACAGCAGGATATAAAATGAAATCTTTTTATGCTTACTTTCCCAGTCTATGTCTAAAATGAAAAAGTATTTTAAACAAGCCAAATTTACGTATGCTTAAATTTATACTCATTTTACTAAGTATTTGATCAATGTAATTAATAAGTGTATGTTTCCTTTTTAAATAATTAAAATTAATTGCCATTAATATTTTCTTGACAGGAAGAAAGTGAAGGAGAAACATATGAAGACATGTATGAGTTATATTTTTTTACCATGATATTTTTCTTCTAAGATGAATATAGTGATTTGTATGAGGGAGAGTGAATAGACATTCAACACTAGGGCGGGGAAAGCTTTATTGTTCAAACGACTGACATATTATGATAACCTTTATTTTAATACAAAGGACTAAAGATCCTTTATCTATCTAAGGATTTTACAGAGGACTCTGTTAAAAAGCTATTGCCTCTAGATAGATCATTGATGGGAAATCAGAGCCAAGAATCTGTATTTCTTGCTCTTTTGGCAAATGAATTCATCTATGTTAGAATTTCCTCACCTATGCAATGCTCCACCTCACAAGGGTGCTATGAGAAATACATCATCAGATGCTGATGTTTCAGCCTGCTAAAGCAGAAAAATGTTAAAAATAGCTACAAAATGGGTTGGGTAGCCCAGGACTAAGAAATTTCTCGGAAAGTGAGTGAAGGTAGAAATAAATATGTCATCTTATTTTTATCTTTTGTCTATTCAAATATCTTCATTTCGATTAAATCCCAATATCTCTAACTAGTTTTTCCTCGACCAATTCTAACTAAAGTTTCTGAATGGATGCACATGTGTGTGCTCTTGTACCTTTGTAAGGTAGAGAGAGAGAGAGAGAGAGAGAGAGAGAGAGAGAGAGAGAGAGATTAATTTTATTCATGCTGATATGCAGCAAGAACCGGGCTTTTATACATTGTCCTTCAGTGGTTGGCACAAGTTGTAAGGGAAAGCAGGGCTTTTGAAAAGAATCCTCATTTGCATGCCTCCTACTGGTTTTATGAACAATCTCACACGCCCAGGAATTTTGACAACCTTTGGCTTTTTACTTTCACCTAGACTTCAGATACTGTCTTCTGCTGTGAGTAGAAACCTCTGTGAACAGTGAGCCTTATCACATCGATGCCTGCAGATGATAAAACAACCTAACAATTTTTATTCACAGAGAAGCATCCAAAGAACGAGAGAAGAAAAGGGAAAAGGAGGAAAAGAAGAGATTAGAGCTGGAGAAAAAGGAACAGAAAGAGAGAGAAAAGAAAGAACAAGAGATAAAGAAGAAATTTAAAGTAAGCACTTGCTTGCTGATGGGTGAAAAAGAATAACTTCTCTTTCTTTAAAATTTTCACACGAAAGGGGCACCATTCTTGAAATCTTACATGGTTGAAGAATTACTTAATTGTTGTATTCTAAGGAGTAACTATCCTCATAACAGTATTTTTGTGTGTGTGTGTGTCCAATACGCTTCCTTACCCCTGCAGTGAAAATGTAATATGATAAAATCCAAACTATAGTGGCTTGTAATTAGTGGGCATCCAGGAAATTTTATGTTGATTGAGTGAATGAATGAATACGCAGTTACTCAAACTCATCTTGGCTCTTCTCATTATATATTTCATATTAATCTACTTATGCTATGAGTTTAGGACCACATACATCCCTGGGGCATGTATTATAATGGTGCAAGGGACACAAGTGTCTCCAGATGAACCAGACCTGTCTCAGAATAAAGTTTCTATAAACTACTCTAACTTCTGATGTCTAGACCTGACTTACATTTTTGCCTTTATTTTAAGCCTATGTTGACTTCTGATACCTGCTGTTTTTCATCCCTCGTCATCTATCTGGATTTCTGACCTATGTCTTCTCTAATCTCTGGTTTCTAATTGTATGACTTCTATTACAACCACCAATAACACTGCACTTGTCGACTATCCTCTCTGGGCTATACCATCTTCAATGACATAGCCCATCTGGTGTAGGTCTGGTATGTCAGCTATATTTTAAATTGATTATCTGAGTTATAGAACTATTCTTCATTTTAAAAAGAATTCATATCAAGTTTCCTTTATTTAATTCCTCTGAAACATTTAATATATGGTTTGAATTATAAAAATTTGATTTATATATAACTTAGTATATTTATTATCTTTAAATAAAGGTTCAATAGCATGACACAGGGAAAATGTAAAGCTTAGACAGTTGGACAGCTGTGGATTCAAATTCCAGCTGTCTATGTGAGTTATGTGATCGTGGGCATATTACTAAACTGCTTTTCCTGAGAGGGCAACCACCACCATCACCACCTTCCCTTCCCTTTGCTGTTTTAGGGCTTCAGAGAATCATCAGAATAACTACACAATGCAAAGAGGGAAAACGCCTTCGTCCCCAAGCAGATCACCAGCATATCCCATAAAAACACATAGCACCTAGCATGGATTGTCATATATAAGTGATATTTGGTTATTAGTTAAATCCTTTGCAAGCCTTTCACAGAATTCCTAGTTCCTAGGGTCCACAGATCACTGCCAATCTCTCCTGGACCCTAAGCACATGCTTACTTATTCTTTGCTTGTTCTCCCTGACCCTGTGGTTTTTCCCTAACCCCTCCTATAAAAACATTCACCAGGAATAACATTCATACTCAATGTCTGGTTCCAACCTGTAAATGTTGGAAATAGGCAGGTTGGCAAGTTACGGACATACTGTCTTTCAAAACTGCATTCCTTAAAGGTTTTTTGAATAGTAAGGAAGTCTGTTGTGACTATTTTTTTCCTCTTTGCAGCTAACCGGCCCTATTCAAGTCATCCACCTAGCAAAAGCTTGCTGCGATGTCAAAGGAGGAAAGAATGAACTGAGCTTCAAGCAAGGAGAGCAAATTGAAATAATCCGCATCACAGACAATCCTGAGGGGAAATGGTTGGGCAGAACAGCAAGGGGGTCATGTGAGTATAAATTTTCCTATGATTTCAAGGTGTTGTTTTTGAGCCCAAATGAGATGTGCAAATTCTTTCAGAACTACTCATAAGCATTAAGTTAAGAGTATGGTACAGGGTGGACAAAGATAAGAGGATTCAAAATGACAAGTATACCTCCATCTTCACCTCATCTGTGTTATCTTTTAGTGGGGAAAAATGTAAATATTTATATTACTCCAGGGAGGAACAAAGGGCATTAGGTTCTTCATTGATGTTAAAAGGAAAAAATGAGTCATGTTAATTACTTTGGAATCTTGAAAATAGATTCTAGGCTTACCCCCAACCACAACAGCATAAAAGTTGGACAAAGTACAGTATAATGTGTGTCTACATGGGAAATCTATAAATCAGGATTGCAAGCAAAGAAATGAAGAACAATTTTAAAGAGCAAATGTGCAATTGATATTTTATTCATGACTTTAAAATATTTAAACCTCAGTTATCTGAACATAAATTGTTCTCCTTTGGTAGATGGCTATATTAAAACCACTGCTGTAGATATTGACTATGATTCCTTGAAACGGAAAAAAACCTCTCTCAGCCCTCTGTCATCAAGACATATTGAAGACGACCAAGAAGTGTACGATGATGTTGCAGAGCAGGATGAGGCTAGCAGGTATGTGCAAAAACAACGTGTAAAACACATCGGACTGTCTCCTTGTCACAGATTATGCATTTTAGGATCCTAAAGTTTTACCTTCCACATTTCCTACTGCTCTTTATCACTAAACTAAATTGCCATATATAGTAACTCCAATGTGGGTGCAAGGTCATTTGAAACTCTGGAATCTTTTATTTTATCCTTTGGTTTTATGTATCAAATACTACTTGAAATATAATGGCCCATTTGCCAGATCTTACCAAATGTGTGGTCATTCCAAAATGCTGTTTTGTAATATTCATTCTGATTTCATCTTAGAGATATGCCTGAAATAAATATGACTAGAATATGAAGCATGAAATATGAAATTTAGTTCTGAAAAGTGTAAAAGCTTTTTGCTCTGAAGTCTTTGAGTCTAAATATATTTGTTCTTATTTGAAAATAAAACAGAAAAAAAGAATGCTTTCTACTACAATTCCACTTTGCTCTTTCAAAGTACGAAAGTAAAAACTCACTTCCCTGTGATCCCTGGGTATCGACTAAGGGGCACTCTTTTCATTGTCCATTCATTCCACTAGATTAGAGTGAAGTTGTCCCCCATGAATTGTTGGAACACTTGTCTGGGGCAGAGGAAGAGAACAAGAAATATTTCCTGGAGGAGCCAGGAAGGGAAAGTGGCCATCCACTCTCATGCACCTTTTCTTCTCTTCTCTCCCTTCTCAGTCTTCTTTCTGTTTCCATGTCTCCTCTTCTGTCTTCCATTCCTAGCTCTGATCTTTTATGTTCTTTCTTCTTCTTGCTTTTCCATTCCCCTTTTCCTTTCATTCATTTTTCCTCCTATATCTCCCCTCCCTGGTAAAGCCATAATCCCTTTAAGTTGAAGGAAAAGGAAGAGGAAAATCTCCAGCCTGATTAAGAATCCTCATTTTTTTACATCCACATTGTGGCATTGGCAATCCTTCATTGACATCCTGAAACACACAATCTGTGCTCGATCTTCTTTTGGGTAAAAATGTGTTTGCATTCTTCATAATTCAAATGTCAAAGAAAAAATTCTTTTTATTATCAACCATTTAAATAACATAAAACTATCAAAATAATAATATACTTATAAGACATAAAGAATTAACATTTCCCTCTTGTGGCCTTTTACCTCTTGTCATAAATTTGTTGTGTTGCTTTCTGGAAGTTTTGTCTTTCTAAAATGAATTGTAACCTGCAATGCCTTCCTACCATGTTATGATCCTAAATTATATAACATATAGCAAAATACTAAATGTTTACAGTGGAGTTTACTGATTGTAAATTGGCGTTAGTGATCAAAAACACATTGACCTAGTTTGGGGGTCAGTAAATATCAATTTTGAGGTCAGTTGAAGTTCTAAATGGCCATAATCTGAGATTTCCAGAATTTTCTGAATATGATCATGTCATCCCATGTATATTATCACTGTATATACTTTATGTTTAGCCTTTGTTCTTTAAAAAAAAAAACCACATTTATCTTATTCTGGGATTAAAGGACCCCAGTTACATTAATAAATATGTATTTGCACTGATATACATACTCAAGAAAAAATAATCCACAAAAAAAGAAATGATATTCTTAAAATAAAGCATTATTTAACCATAATAGGTGACTATTTCCCAAAACTAACATTATTATTTTTTCATTTTATCAAGTCCATACATACCACAATTCTAAAAGATACTCGAGTTAGTAAATATGTAGCAGGAAAAGAATCTTTTATTTAATAAAATGGGAATAGAGGAAGTGTATGGTTTTAATGTTCAATATCTTAAAGTATAGCACCACAATATCTACTAGCATCTATTCCTCTCATGCATATTTAACAAAAAAAAAAAAAGAAAGAAGAGACATAATTTCTATACAAGTTTTGTTTTTGAAACTACAGCTGCTGCTGGCAGAGATCTCATAACAGAACATGCTTTGTCCTTAGTAGAACAAGGAAAGATGCTGACTGTAGCAGGCAGCTTGCCCTGGCAAGAGTAAGAGATGGCACCATCCTCTCCTCCCTCCTCCAGATGGCTCCTGGTCCTTTGCACACTTTACCTTCTCTTTCCTGATCCCTTTAGGATAAGGAGAGTTGGCTGTGCACTTCAAATTCTGTGAGTAGACAGGAGACTTAAAGCACAGGTCCCAACAACTGTCTTTCTCACTTCTTAACTAAAATAATTTCTGTAATAAATGTGAAAAGTGAAGAAAAGGAAATCCCAAATGCAAATTCCACTTCTCCATCTCATAACAAACTGTTTTATGCTTCTCAACCTTTTTCCTTCCATTTATCCTTTCGTTTCTCTCTTCCTTTCTCTTCTTTTCTCATACTCTTCTCTCCTTACCTTCACTTCATCTATTAAATGTTTTGTATTCTAAACAGATCATTTGGGGAAGTTGAAGAATTGCTCTAGGAATAAAATAATATGTGGCAGGCATCTTTACTCCTGATTATTATTACCTTGTTCTTTGGGAATTGGGTATGAAAATCTTCATGATGGAATCTATTTGCCAGGAGTGTCAGCCAACCAGAATTGTAACTTTTCACATAATTCTAACTTTCTGCTTCATGCTCAAAAGGAAATGTCAGAGAAAACAAATGTGAAAATAGTAAGTAAAGAATATACTTAAACTTCATCAAAAATCAATTCCTTATTTATATATTGACATTGATACATTGATTGTTTTTCTATAAAGTTCCATTAACAATAGTGTTTTTTATTTCTAAATTAACCATAGATCCCTGTCAGACCAATTTCTTTGATCTGACTTGAAGATTGAGGAATCAGATATGAGTGTAGAATTATTCTGTATGGTTGTAATATCAGACTGATATCTGTTGCCGACAGATTATCCAAAAGGCAAAAATGGAGGTACAGGGAGTGCAACTAGATGTAGACAAAATAATATTTTATAGGAAGACATGATGCTGAGGTTCTTAGCTTAGCTCTTCAGTTAATTAAAAAGACTTGGTCAAATAATTTAGTTTCTCAGAGTCTCAGTTTCTTTTCTGCAAAATGAGAGGATTGAACAAGATGACTTCTGAGGTTTTCCAATTCCCACAATCTATACTTCCTTTGCTCTCGCCAAATTCACATTTCAGTGGTGGGTACAAGCAAGAAACAGATGATTATAAAATAAATAGGGTAAATGTAAAATGTTATAGAACTAAATAAGAAATCCAGGGAATCTGGATTTAGGGAATCAGTGGCCACACTATATAAAAGCCTCATAAATAAGATTTCCATTTTTTTTTTAAGTTCTCTCTTTAAAAAAAACATTAGTGCTACTGGACTAAGAGTAAAATACTGTGGTTATAAGATGTTGAAAGAGAATCGAATATAATGCAATAATGGTCCTATATGACTCCAAGAATAATACTGGGTTGTTTTTTTTTCATAAGTACATTTATGGAATAATGTATAATCTGAAAACTGCTTCATGGGAAAATGTTAGAAGCAAACAGTATCATGGTTTTGAATACTTATATAGTACTGAAACTCATTTGATTCTTATTAGATTTGTTTTGTTTTGTTTTTTGCCTTATTACAACTCACGTATTATGATAAAGAACAATTTTTCTTCCTCTTCGCATGTAACATCTTGAGAACTTTTAACTGGAATATTATCTCTCTTTGGTATAACTGCTCAATACATATACTTGTCTTCCTAATAGGTAAATAATTCATATATTAATTGAATTTGCCTCTGTTTTTCTTTTTCTAGCCACAGTCAAAGTGGAAGTGGAGGTAAGCCACACACTTTTATCAGCGGTTTCTTCAAGTCTTCAACATTTTTTGTGTGTATTAATGACAACGTGCTTTTGTTTGCAAGTCATAAGGAGGATCTTAATGTGACAGAGAGAACACTGGACTGGAACCAATAACCTGGATTCCAGTCCTAGTCACCAAGTGACCCTGAGCAAGTTGCTTCTTTCTTCCAAGTTTGTTATGGATCTTAGGGTGACTCCACTTCCAGTGTGCCCAAGGCAGTCTTGACTTATGCTAATTGTCCTCAGACAATTATTAAGAGCATTCCCTTCGCCTTCAGAAGTATCTTGTTTGGATGATAATTTACATGGTTACTTTAGCTATGACTCCTAAAGACCCCTTGTTTTCTCATCAACAAAGCAAGGAAATTTTACTAACACTTTGCAGTGCTAAAATTCTCATCCTAAAAGTCAGATTTCATTGTATAGAGAAGGTTTTCAATAAACACTTGCTAAATAAATATTTGTCAAATAGCAAGGTTCCTGAGAAGTTATAGGGTAACAACTCAAACAAGAAAGGGTTTTACTTTAAAAATATCACTTTGATGAAACAATATTTAAAAACTGAAAAATTTGTTTCAACAACTATCAATGTTTACAAAGTCACATTTTATTCTATTTGCTTTTATTTACTTATATCTTGATCAATATATTTTTCTAAATGTCTTATCACCATTAAGTATTTCTTATCACCTCATCTTTTCATTTTCCACAATAAATATTTAAGTCTATTCTCTATTCAATTTTTTTTCTAATATTTATTCTACTCATTCCTTTCTTCTCCAGTGAACAGTATCTTTTATTATCCTTCATATCTTTATTACATTTCACCTCTAAGAATTCCCTATGAAATGTTTGACAAAACAATTTACCTACTATCTAGGTGAGAGTGGGAAAATAAAGTTATTTTTTATTTAAACAATGATTATGAAAGAGGGATATTTTCTGCAGTTAAATAAGACAGGTTTATTACTGAGTTTTCAGTGGCTATTATATGACCAAATTATAAAATTAACAGATTTCTCTCTCTTAATCCAAATGAAGGGATGTTCCCACCTCCCCCAGATGATATTTATGATGGGATTGAAGAGGAACATGCTGATGATGGGTAAGAATAATCAGTGAATTGCCTTATTGCAAATTATTGTTTATACTAAAATTTAGTTTTGATTTCTAATAAAAAGTAGAAAATAGTGTTCCCTATTACATCACCAAAAATGATTTAAACATTTGATTAAAAGCAGTAGTAAATCAGGAAGTGTAATTACATTACACTTCAAATAAAGGGGTGTGTTGTTTAGAAGAACCTCAACGACTATGTCACAAGAAATGAAATGAAAAGGGATACAGAATTACAGGCGTTGTAGTTTCTTTTTTTTTTTCCAAACTTCTCCCAACCATTTATTTATCAATCAATGATTTACTTTTACAACAATCTCTGGAGAGTTTATCAGCTGCATGGCTATCCTTTGTGTAATAATCATAGTAATAGAAAATCCAAATAAATTGAGACCACATGCTATCTGTGGCAAAACTAGTACTGACTAGTTAACCCTTTAATTGTTTAAACTTTTAAAACAGCATATTTAAAAATTTTAAGACCTGTTAATTACTTAATTTTAATCATAAAATAAAGCTAAATTGATGTTTAAAAGTTAATCCCGACTTAGTTTGCTATTTTAAGAACCAAGAGAAATCTTACTAAATAGAAAAAAATAATAATAACTTACCTACTACTTACCTAGTAACAGCAACATTCACAGACCATTCTAATAGCAACATTCTTATAGCATCATCTTCTTGAATATAATGAGTAACTTACTGCCTAAATGATCAGTACAGTATAATTAGAAGAAATCTGAATGTCCACCCAATGTCTTCATGTTCCACTGACTATTCCATTCTGATCAATGCCTGCATGCTCCTAAGCTCCACGTTACAGGTTGAAGAGAAGATTAACTCATGGTCCTGGGGGATTTTGAAGATGTTAAAGGGAAAAGATGACAAAAAGAAAAGTATACGAGAGAAACCTAAAGTCTCTGAGTCAGACAATAATGAAGGTTCATTGTAAGAGTCGACCAAACAAATTCAGTGCACAATAACTACACTAATATCAAATTAATGAAATGCTACTAATATTTTATAACCAATAACCAAATTCTACAGGCTTAAACCATTTTAATATTATTTTCCATTAGTCATCTTTTACTCATTTACTGTCTCACCCTTAAACTCATGCATTTACAGAGGAGCACAAAGTATTTAAAAACCATTATATGATTCAAAGATGTATTTTGCTTTCCCTATAAACATGCACAAACACATACACGCATACATCCATGTACACACACACCCCCTCACACACTCATACACGCACTCCACTTAATAGGACTTTTTTCAACTATAGCATCACATATAAAAACTTACAATTCCAATGCCACATTTTATTATATAGTATTTTATATTGACTACTCCTCAAACTATAAATACTCTATTAAAAATTAATTGCTAGAAATCAAGGACACAATTTGGAATCTCTTCTCTCTAAATGCAATATTTAAAGTCTTTGAACTCTCTTCCACAATAGCGACATATTCTATTTGAATTATATATTTATCCTCTACTAAATTAATTCTAAATATCTTCAGTTAGTCTAAATAAAAATTAATATATGAATTTTCTCTTTCCATCCTAACATAACCCAACATAATTTAGTATATATTCTGCACATATAAATTTGAAGGATTATAATCATGTTAGCTGGTACCTTCTGTGAGACACTAAAATGATACTTAGTAAAAGGACACTAAAATCATAACTAACAAATAACAAATCTTCTCTTGATGCATTATTCATTAATATAGTCCTTACTTAGAAATAAAAGCAGAGATTATTTTTTCCGCTCCAATTGCACACAACCTAATTCTGATTTTGGATCATTTGAACTAATGATCTCTCACACTTTTGTATAACTGTACCATTCTTCCAGTGATGTGTGTGTGTGTGCTTAAAGTTCAGAAAGTAATAAAAACAAAGGTTTTTTTCTGTTGCAACTAAATGCCACCCGATCCTGATTTCAGATCACTTCTATTAATAAGCTCTCCTTGACTTTTTTTCAGTAAATATTCCTCTCTTATTCACCATTCTCCTGTTTTGGGATATGTATATTGGGGAAACATGGTCATATAAAGATTCCTATGACCTTTGTTAATTTCTACTCTGCATATCTACTCTTTGAGTCAAATAAATAGTTTTGGACCTGAGAGCTATGCCACAATGACTCCAAAATATTGAGTCCATTTAGTTTACTTTGGTGTGACAATATATCCAAATTTCACAGAACAAATCTGAAAACATTGTTCCAATGGTCACGGGCAAAACAAACCACTGAATGGCTTGACTCTTGACTTTTTTGGCCAACGTCAGAGTTCAAAAAAATATTGCTAAATTCCAAATTGACGGATAGAAACTGGAACTTAGTGGAGAAATGGAGGATGAGAAAGGAATCATAGTCAACAGATTAATTAGCCTTTATGAGCCTCTAGGCTGTTACTTGTTAATGTGTCTCCTAAATGGACTGATTTCTGTGTTTATATTGGTCTGATTGTAACTGTGTTTTCATTTTCTTTTCAGTTTCCCTTCTCCTCCTAAACAATTGGGTAAGTATTAAAAACAAACCGTATATTATATATCTCATTTCTTGCAGATAGTGTAATGGGAAAGCATTGGATATAATCACTATATCTTGATTAAAGTCCTAACTCTGAAAGTAAATGTGAAACAGTTTCTTCTTTGTACAATTTTAATCTGCTTATGTTTTTACCCATGCTAAGACAGACCTTTAATTTTTTTTTCTTAATTAATTAAACAAAATAAAATGTCTCACAAGCATATTTTGGGCTCTAGAAACTTTATTTTAATTTATAAATAAAATTTAAAAGCACACCAAATACAAAGAAAATCTATTCTCTCAGGTTGTTTATCTTACTTTGTTTTCAGTGTCAATTTTAAAAATATGTCAGGCACTAAATTCAAATTTATCAATAAATAATGATGAGCTTGTCTCTTGGTCTATAATTTTCAAAACATATTCAAGAAACTTAGTTCCACAAAGAGTAGGTATAAAATGTAACAAATGTGATCAATAAAGTAAAAAATGTGTTTTCTGTTTTAATTTTCTTTTGTTCTCATGTGTTCTAAGTGCACATGTATGCAATAGTAATTTTTCTTTATTTAGAAATCAATAATTTGTCATTTTTTCTACTTATGTATTATGAATTCTTCATATAGCTGAGCAAGTTTTATCCTGTGAAATTAATTAACCTGACTGGGGCGTGGAGGGAGAGAGGAAGAGAACTTTATACGTACATACAGAGAGAGGAGAGTTTTTAAAGGAAATCAAAGCCTTGCCACTACCAGAAAGCATGTAAATTTCTATGATAATAGTACTTAAAACATTTGTATTCTCTTCAACTTATCACTTCAGCTTAATTTGCTGGGGAGCATTATTAACAAGACGTCTAGGAAGAGGAGAAGTAACTGTAGATTGGGAAACTTTTGACCCAGTTAAGGTCATAGCAACTTTTCCACCAATACTGATTCTCAATATCTACTAGTATTAGAAGTGTCTTATTAATATTCTTTTCACTTTAAAGTGGTGCCACACCTAATACTACTATAAGGTAAAAATTAATGAGGAACAGAACAGTGAGTAAAAGAGAATGATAGATTGAAATGATAGATAGATAGATAGATAGATAGATAGATAGATAGATAGATAGATAGATAGATAGACAGACAAAACAGACAAGTAGACAGATGATAGATAGATGATAGATAGATAAATAGATAGATAGATAGATAGATAGACAGACAAGACAGACAAGTAGACAGATGATAGATAGATGACAGATAGATAAATAGATAGATAGATAGATCGATAGATAGATAGATAGATAGATAGATGATATATAGACATATACATAGACATATAAATAAAATCATATATATTATCATAGCACCCTAAATCACATAAGAATCTTGATTTTAATCTCTACTGCCTACTGCCAGTGACCAACAATGTTGATTTGTTTGTCAGCAATCTACTAATCCTGCCATTCATCACAGTTGTGAATTGTCAAATAATCTCAGTCACTGTTTTGTTTTGTTTTGTTTCCTTATAATGATAATTACAATCATGGTCACTGTTTTCTTGAGATAAATTTAACTAGAGTACACAAGGAGATAAGAACCTCTCCCCTTTAAGGAACAGACAATGCTTCCAGGAGAAATGTACAAAGACCACAAGGAAACTTTTTTTTTTAATCCTTGAAACAATCTTTGTCTTAAACCCATCGTATCAAAATATGAACTAATAGTGTTTCAATATTTGCTGTTTTGTTTTTTGTTAGATGTGGGAGAGGAGGTTTATGATGATGTGGATGCTTCTGATATCCCTGGTCCCTCAGCAGAGATGAGGTAATTAAAATGTTCTCATTACAATGAAGTAATGAAAATCAGGCTGCTCAAGAAAATTCAACTAGAATAAAACTCCAGTAGGGTGTGTATCTACTATGTGAGATCATGTTCACTCTGTCTTCTTCTCCCTGATTTCTGCTCTAACTTTTCTGTCAGGTTTGTGAGTGGATAGTCCTGATCCTCCTCTTCCTTGTCTCTCCACACTCATTTGTCCTCCCCCTCTTCCAGGGGTTCTGCTCCTTGTTTCCTGAATATCCTCTGCCCTGTTACTCACTGATGTCAGCATTCATTCATCCGTTCATTTATTCACTGGGAAAGTATTTGACAGCCTGAGCACAACTACTCTCACTGATTCATCTCTTCCCTTTACTCTTACTCTTTTCTAAAAACCATTTTGTCTTGAATACACTTCTTAGTTTATATCTCAGCCTTCACCACCTTGTTCAAGCTTTTTCTGTCCTCCACAAGAAGACTTTTTCCTTTTAAGAAAAAGATGAGGATTTGTTTCTTAACAGGACTTCTAGAATGTCTCTTCTTCCTATAAGCATCAGTTTCCCAAAGGTTCCATTCTAATGAAAAAAAAAAAAAATAAGTCAATGGTAAATAGCGACATTCTTTAACTGAGCTAAGGTGTCAATTTAAATTTAGCCTAAAATTGTAAGAAAATCTAAATCAGTTAACACGAAAAGAGTAACTTGAAAACTTTTGAAATAGGAAACAATACGGTAGGATGCTTTTTTATATTCCAATAAGTATGTGAGACTCATGACACATACCACGTAAAAAACCAGGAATACCTCTCTAACTTTTTCAAGAAAAAAAGAAGGCAAATTAAAAGATCTTGGACTTGATTAAAGGATGAAAGTAACAAACGGAATACAATAAGTGATGTCTTCTGAGCTGCACTGGTAACAATGCACAAGTGAACTCGAAGTATTTATTTTTACCAAGATTGTTAAGCTCATTTTACCGAATAAGAGATAGGATCGAGATGAAAGAAACTGAAGAAAAAATGTGCTGTCATTTATATATAAAAATCAAGTTCTACAGGAAAAACAAATAAGAAAGATGAAAGGAGAATCAGTCTCCTTTTTCAGTTCTCCATGAAAGGAAAATCTAATCTTTAGTAATATGTTAGGTTTTAATATTCCTTATCTTTGGGAAGTTGCTTCATCCCTGACAGTTTTTAATGCCTTTTTATGTTTTAAATTACTATAGAAATGCCACTATTTTCCAAAAAATTGCTCTCTAGAAACCTATAGACACACACTGGCCCTTTTCTTCAAGGAAAATAAACCCCAGCTAATTAAACTTTATGTGATACGTACTGTTTTTCAGAGTCTAAAACAATTTTGTGTTCTCTAACATAGTATTCTATTTTTAAATAAGTTTCAATAAATTATTTTCAAAGATAGCTTGTAAGGAATTTTTTAGCTTTCTTGTACATTCTGATAATTCCAGAGTGCTAATCAGGGACAGTAATTCCACTACTGCCCCGAGTACCCTAAGACAGAAAGCACTGAGGGAGGAAGAAGAAACTTCAGCAGGTTACTGTGCTGTCTCATTTCACAGTGAATTAACTAAATTCTAAGATTCAAAAATTAAGAATCAAATATTTTAAATAAATCAGTTACAAACAAAACTTTGTCTTATGTCCTCTAAATAAAAAATTAATATCAGTGTTAAAAATGTTTCGTTATTCACAAATATACTGATTTTTTAAATTCCCTTCTGCAGAGATTCACAGCCCTTCCCTAACATCCCTATTAAACCCTCTCGGATGGTTCTCAACTTTGGCTGTCAAATCAGTATCACCAGGGGAGTTTTTAAAATACATATGTCTGTACCTGGATCTCATTCAGTCTAATTAATTAGAATTTAAAATTAATTTAAATTAATCGAATGTAATTAGAATTTCTAGGAATTGGGCAATGGCGATGGTAGTTTTTAAAAGCTTCCCAAGTGATCTTATATGTGGCCTGGCTGCAGAGTCACTATCTTCAGCTTATTCGCCTCTTATAACAATTGACTTTAATCCAGTTGGTATCTTTGTGATACCACCGTGGCTCCACTTTAAGTAGATATTAAAAGAAAAAATAATAACATAGAAACTTTTTAAGCCATCAAAATCCATTGTTTTCAAAATGTTCTTTTTAATAAAAATAATTTATTAATTTTTTTAAGTTTTTTTAAAATAAAACGTTTTCTATGACATTGGCCAAGACACTTAATTTTCTAGAAAGGGATGAAAAATATAGGGGGTTCAAGAATAGTTTGAATCATATGAAACCACTGATATGTAACCGTATTCAAACTATACCTCAGTGATTTCATGTGGTTCAATGTAATAGATCATCTCTTACTTCCATTTTAACTCATAATCTATATTCTCTTGAACTTCTGCATTATAAAATATCATCATTTATTACAATGACTGTACTGGATCTCTAAGAAAAGGAATTAATTAAAAATAAAATTTAATTTTATGAATAGCTTCTATTACACACTATTTTTAAAATATTTTTGAAACTAAATGTAGTTTTATGTGTGTTCTGCCATTCTAGTCAAGGAACCAAGGCCAAGACAGAAGAAAAAGATCCTAAGAAGCTAAAAAAGCAGGAAAAAGAAGAAAAAGACTTCAGGAAAAAATTTAAAGTATGTCATATTTAAATATTATACAAAGTTCAAAGTCCTAATGAAAAAAATCCTATGATTTTTAAGTTCCAAAATGCATATTTTAAAAAGTGTAATTACCAATGTCACAGTTATCCATCATAACTCCTCTATTTTCTACAAAATTTATTTTAGATTTAAATTTATTCCTATGATAAATTAAGCAAATATATACATGTACAATATGTATACTGAAATAATTATCTAAATTTAGCCATCCTTTGAACCTTGATAAAAAGGTAATATAAAAATAGAATATATAAAATAGCTGTGGTGTATCTATACAATGGAATATTATTCAGCCATGACAAAAGAAGAAAATTTTGCCATTTGTGACAATGTGGATCAACCTAATAGGCATTACGCTAAGTGAAAAAAGTCAGACAGAGGAAGATGACTACTATAAGATAGCACCTAAATGTGGAATCTAAAAAAGCCAAACTCATAAAAACATAGAGGATAATGGAAGTTTAACAGAGGCTGGAGGAGGGGTGGAAGAAATGGAGAGATGTTGGTCAAAGGTTACAAATTTTCTGTTATAAAATGAACAAGTTTTAGAGATTTAATGTACAGCATGGTAATTATAGTTAGCAATACTATAGCAAGTTGCTGAGTGAGTAAATCTTAAATGCTCTCACCACAAAAAAGAAATGGTAATTATGTGAGGTGATAGAGGTATTAGCTGAATACAGTGGTAATAATTTCATTATATATGAGTGTATCAAAGCAATAAATGTAGACCTTAAACTTAAATTTCTTTAAATTTTAAAAATAGTTATTATATTAGGTTGATAACGTTATATGTGGTTTTCTCCCCCCAAAAATGTTTCTTTAGTATTCTTACATTATCTTTTGCAAACAAGGAACTATTTATTTAGCAAAGTCTTTCTTAATAAATCTGTGAATAAATGAATTACTTCCACAACACTCATCAATAATGTATTTTTTTTCTTGGCAGTATGATGGTGAAATTAGAGTCCTATATACAACTACAATTGTGCCCTCCTTAACTTCTAAAAAGTGGGGGAACAGAGATCTGCAGGTAAAGCCTGGTGAATCTCTTGAAGTTATACAAAACACAGATGATACAAAAGTTCTCTGCAGGAATGAAGAAGGAAAATGTAAGTCACTGCTTACTCTACATAGATATGGCCCTCCAGAATTTAACAATCAAATAAGTATCAGGGATCATTTATTAACTCTTCTTGTTCTGTGCTTTGTGAATTCTGAAAAACATTATGAAACTAGAGATTTTGCTGTGTTGAAATCAATGCATTTTATTTTCATCTCTTTTCATTTCTCACCTGCTATATTTGGCACTGAGGAGTCAAGGTAGTGCCAAATTAGTGCTTCTCAAAATGTAGTCCCACAGACCCCCAGCATCAGAAGATCCTTGTGTGTGTCTTAAAATTACAGTTGCCTGGATCCACCCTTGACTTACAGAGTCATAAGCTCTTGGGGGTCAAATGGAATCTGCAATCAAAACTTTAAACCTAGTTTATTCTTATGTACACTGGTTCTGAAATTATATAGCATATGTCACACCGAGAATTTCCAGTTTTCCTACCTTGCAAATTCACTCATTTTTATTTTCTATTTGGACATGCTTAATATGACATACTATTTCACATGAATATGAGTCCCTGTCCTCTTTGACTCTATCAGCTATTAAAGCAGACAGAAATGCTTTTGTTACATTTTAAAAGGAAGCTTATTTCATTTAAAGTTCAGGGAAGAGTAATTCAAAATTGTGTTGTCCTCTATTTAAAATTGGACAGCCAGCATGACTGCACCATATCAGCTAGGTTAGTCTGAGTAGAAAACATAAACTCTGAGTCAAATTTTAATGACAGGAAGGTGACTCAGGGACAGGAACTGAAATGGAGCTTTAAGAACAAAACACGATGACTCAAGAATGGGGAAAATAGACCTAAAGTTATCATGGAGGAGGTATGTTTGGCATTTTAAAGGAGAAAATGGAATGTGGTTACAAAGGATAAAAGGCAGGGGAAGTGTAGTATTAAGACTCAAAGTTCACTGGAGATAATGTGTAGATAGAGCTCTGAGAGACAAAGAAAAGCCCCTTTTAGACAAGCATTTGAGAGGATGTACCCTAAGGAATAACCTTCAATGCGGAAAAACTATATACCTTAAAAGTTCATCAAAAACATTAAAAATGTTCAGAATTTTAAAATTATTAAACAACTTAGGACAATATGCCAAATTGAATATTTTCCATGATGATTATGATAATAACATGAGGAAATATTCAAGAGTAAAAGAAAGAAGGATCTGCTTCATGTGGGACAGGATTTACAGGCATTTTAAAAATTATATACTGCCTCAAACTCCACCCTCTGGAACCCGAGGCCAGTGTCCCTGGTATCAGTGTGGGCACTGAGCTAGTCATAATTCTAAAGGAATAGTAGCACAGTTCTCTTAGACAAGGTCGTTGTCTCTGCAGAACGAACAGTGGCCTTGCTTCTAGACAGTCTTCACTGTGTATTTTAAAACAACAAAAATAACACAAAGCTCTTTTGACCTGTAATTTAAAGATTGTAAACGTCAGGCAATGATATTTTTTGTGTAAGCTTTTTTGGGGGGGGGATCATAGCTTGTTTTATTTCATGCTATAGAATTAACATATTAAAATTATATAAATAAAAAATCAAACTAAACTAATAGTAATTGATTAGGGTGTTGGCCCAAGTAAAATGTTTTCTTTCTTTTACTTTTCAAATTATTTCACATTTTTCACAGCAGAAAATTGTCCTAGTATTTGTCATGTGGACATGACTCCAGTGCACAAGCTTCAGACATATCTTGCCATGCAGTTCTGAGACACCTGTCCCTAGCAATAAATCCCATCTAGAGCAATGCTCCTCAGTTCCAAAGAGCATACCCATCACACAGAGACTTTTGATTGATTGATTGATCGATCTATTTATTTTCTTCTGAAAAAAATTTTTTATTATGGCAACATTGGTTAACAAAATTCACTAAGTTTCAAGTGTACAATTCAACAGTAAGGCATATTTATATATATATATATTGCATTGTGTATTCACCACCCATAGTTAGATTTCTTTCTGTCACCACACCATATATTTGACCCCTTTTACCTCATCTACGTTCCTCTCCCCCACTCCCTCCTACCCTCTGGTAACCACTAGTCTACTTTTCATGTCCATGAATCTCTATTTGTCCTGTTTGTTTGTTGCTTTTAGGTTTATCTCCCACAGATAAGTGATATCATGTGGTTTTCAACTTTTTCTGTCTGGCCTATTTTGCTTAGCATGATTATCTCAAGGTCTATACATGGAGACTTTTAAATATGCGGATTCTAATTCAGTAGGTTTGAAGTGAGGCATAACATTCTGCATTGTATCAAGCTCTCAGTAATTGATGCCGCTGGTCCATGGAACAGGCTCTGAGTAACAAAACTGTAGATGTCCTCAGCAATAAACATGTATGGATATAGATATAAATGAACAGGAATAGACATAGCACCAGAAACAGAAATTCGGAGGCGACTCCTTTCTTCCTAGGAATCAGTGGATCTTAATCTCATCAACTATTTCCCATCTGCAGCTGACACTCCAGAATTACAAACTACTTACTTGTCATTTCCTTAATAAATTACACTATTTCATCCTATGTTATTTTATTCTACTTGGAATGCCCACAATTGTCTATTAAAACAACCCAGTTGTCATCTAAAATTGGAAGCACACCCACTCCCTACTCCCCAGCTGCCCATCACAATTAATATCTCCCCTGCTCCACCATGCTACTATTTCCATTGCTGTAATCATCCTTATTGTTTTTCCAACCTATTATTCTTATTAGATTCTGAACTTGAGAGTAGCTTCAATGAAATGTTCTCAACATTATTGTGCCAACACATTCTACAGTGCCTGGCGCCTTGTTTAGGGCTTGCTGAATTGAATTTGACAATTTGGAGATTGCAGTTGAATAACCAGATGAAAGTCTGACATATAGACACAGCAAAATATCTGTTGAATAGTTTAACTGGTTAGAAAACAGAAGTTCTCTGTCTTAGCCTTAGTAATTTGGTTCACTTATTGTGTATCATTTGGGAGACTAAATCTTTCAGTTCCTTATTTCTATAAGGCATTTGCAAACCAACACCATGGTGACTGAAACATTTTCTTTACTCTCCATTCTTCTTTAATCCATCAAAGAAAAGAAAACATAACTTACTTAAACCTAAGGTTGGTAATGGTAGAAACTAGAAGCTAAAGCATTAACAATAATCCCTTCCCATTGTGGAGTGGAGTAAAGCCACTTTTACAGGCTTATCGCATTTGATCAAGTCTCACCCACTGATCTGGGTGAGGCGCGTATTGCAGAGGCATTGAGATCTTAAAATATATATTCCTGGCACATTCCCAAATACTTGGAATTTCTCCCTAATATTTGAATGTATTCCACAACTCAATTTCTCATAAACTGTAAGTTTTCCCACCTCCTGTCACTGGAGAAAATTTTTCTACAAAAAATATGAAATGAGACATGAGCTGAGTTATTTGTGGATAAAATGTTTTCCATTTCCTTTGGGCATCAAAGAAAGAGAAATTCTATAGGTGCTTTGGATTTTTCTAAATCCAATTAATCATTTCTTTGCTTCAGTGATTTTGTTTTCAATTATAAAACAGCACATGCTCTCTGAAGAAATTTTTTTTTAATTCAGAAATTTGAAAAATCCTGATTTGAAGCCTCAGAAATATACATACATAGAGATATATATGCACATATATTTATATTTATAGATGTATATAGAGGATACATATACACATAGAGAATATATAGAGAAATGTTATATATATTCACATAGAGAAATAAGTGTATATACATATATATTTATACATATATAGATGACATTTTATAAAACTCAATAATTATAATAATTTATATTCAATGTTATACACTGCATTTTGGTTTTCTTTCTATTATATTATGAGAATTTTCTCTTAAAACTGAACATTGTTCCATTTGCCTGGATAAAACTATGCAATATGATTTTATTGTCCTTAAACTACATGAGGCCAAATTGAGTAAATTTAACTTTATTTCTGGACTTGCTCACAACAAATGAAATAAAAATGAAATAAAAATAAAAGCTGTCATTTCTATTGAGAAAAAAATTGAAAATATTAGAATGAATATATTTTCCATTTTTCAAAAGATGATTTTGTATTTCCTGGGTAATTTCATATTCACAACACCCCTGTGAAAGGTGAGTCATTAGTCCTGGGACACATGTGCACTGTAGCAAGCAAATGTTTTGGAAAGAAATTAACTGACACATATGGGGGGTGGGTGTTAGTTTCTTAACTAGCTCTACCCCACCACATATTTCAAAACATTTCTTTCAAGCCACGGTGTTCTGTTCTATGAATGTGAGGTTTCCAAATAATAATTTCTTAAGGCTAATTGAACATGGTGGCCATTCTACATGGTAAAAAACCATGAGGTATTTTTTATTTATTTCATTTGTTTGTATGTTTTATTGATATTCCCTTATGGTGGATGTACCTGTGAGCAAAGAGAGCATTTTTATACTGAAAAAAAAAAAAAAAAGTTATCTCTAGGAACTATAATGAAGAGATTATATAAAATCTTATGGTAAGTCACTTGTTTTGACACTGTCATGAATCATACTTTAACAGAATTAAATTTTAGCAAAGATTTTTGAAGGTACTAGACAGCAAAACCTATGCTGTATTAAAAGTCATCAACCCTGTAAAAATGCTATTTAATAGTAATTTTATAGCTAATGAGCCCCAAATTATCACATCATTTTAGGAAACTAAAATAGAGCAGCACAGTACCATCCCACACTCCATTACCTTGATACATTTTTCTTAAATAATATTCACAAGCATTGATGTTTATGTGTCACACATATACACAATAACAGTGAAGTATTCAACAAAAGAGAAAGTTATTCCTTAGAACTCTTGAACAGACAAGATATAAGAGGAAATGTAATAGGGGTTTGAGGATTTAAAAGAATATATTTTTTGTAATTAACTTTGTGAAGTTAGATAAGCTGTCTGTCAGGAATTATTAACTTTAGTCATGTAAAGGAATGTTTTAGTGCTTAATTACAGATAGTGTTTTATCCAAGTCTACAATTTTAGCATTATTGAGTTTTTAAAAGTAGATTACCCAAAAGCACAAAAAATAAAACCATTTAATTTTCAAAAATGATTATATTCTCTTTGTTTTTATCATTATTTCTCTTAATCTACTAGATTAAAAAAAGAAAAAGAAAAATATTTGATGCCAGAATAATTCAAATCTCTGACAACACTTTATAATTTCTTATACATTTCTCTAATTTTCTATCTTCTAATTTTAGTTCAGAGACTTTATGAAGCCCCAATATCTCACAATGAGATTGAAGTCATTGTTAAAAGCTTCAGTTTATATGTGTCGTTATTTTTAAATTTTTAACTTGAAATATGAATATATCATGGTAACACTTACTATTGTATTATTTTCCAATTTATTTTAAGAGAAAATTCAAAATGGAAACAGAACCATCAATTTTAACTAATGGAAAAAACTTTGTAACTATTACTATCTGTAGAGAACTATTCACATTGTATTTTAGCTCACAGACATAAGTACAGGTAAAGATAGATTTCAGTTATTGGAATCTGACACTAAATCCACAATTTGTTCTAATCACTTGTTATCTTTTTTGAGAGACACATGTAGAATTGAAATTGTAAGAGATGAGCTTATCATCTTTTAAAATTATGTTAAAATATGATGCATACCTTAATTTTTAAAGTCTGTTAACATGAAATGAATGAAAGAACTGTGATATCAAAGGCTACCCAAGGATCATATATATTAATTTTAGATGTTCTTACATTAATAATTTTTGCTACTTTTTCTTTGACAAAAAGAATGTATAAAATGGTCTAATTTTTCATACTCTGAGTAAAATATTACTTTATTGTGCTTTTATCATTTTGAAACATGCTTCATTACTTCCATGCTCCAGGAATTCAAAGATAACCTTGATTCTTTCCTTTCCAAGTATGATTCTTATAAACAGTTTTTATCTAAATATAATGAATTTCTTGATAAAATATTTTGGTGACTTTTTTTACTCTAGAATATTTCAAAAGAAAGTTCACTTTCTTACATTTTAATCTACAAATTCAGTTGTATGATCCTAACTTTTTAAAAAAATGTTTTTTCATGTAAAATCATGAAATAGCAATATGAATTCAATATATTTAAATAAGTTTATTATCATTTGTATTAATCTTTGCTTATGAGTGTCTTGTTTTATAACTTTTTACACATTTACTCTGATTTAGAACTGAAATTACATCTAGAGTTGACCAAGACCAATAGATTCATTTACTCAGTGAAAGAAGTGATTTAAAGCTTTATTAAAATAAATAAATAAATAAAAGGTTGTATTAACAGAACAGCAATGGTACTAATTTCAAGCATACAACAGTTTAGGCAGTAACACGAAACTAATAATTCCAAGGGTTAGTAATAATATTAATTAGCTGTTCGCAGACATTTTCTCAAAAAAAATAGTACACATTTTTTCTTAAGAGTATTTTGTGCTATGAAAGGCAAACATAAAGTGCTCAAAAAATTTTTTTGCTTTCTTGCATAAAACACGGTCCATTTTCTACTTAACTGGGGAATCACTAGAATTCCTGGTATGTGTTCTTCTAATAATGATTCGTTCCATGAAAGATGAAAATGCAAATATTGACACTCTGTCAAATGGCAAAAGCAGTTGAGAAAGATCTTCCACAGTTCTGAATATAAAAGAACTGTTTAGAGACCATTTAGAATGTATACTCTCCCCAAGTAGCTTCTAGATTGCCTACCTATGAACTACTTTTGTAATTGGAGAAACTATGCTTAATAAATTCTTCCTAACATTGGCCCACATGGGTTAACAACCTTGAAGAAATAGATTAAAATTTGAAAGAAACCTATGCAGCAAATTACAGGAACTTAGGGAAGAAAAAAAATTTTTTTTCATTTAAGGGGGAAAGGAGAAAAGATTGTAAATGGTGGGAAAGAGACATGGAAGAGAGAAAAGTTGAAGAGAAAAAGAAGAAAGGAAGGAGAGAAAAGTGGACGCATAAGAAAATGGGTCATATTTGAATAGAAAGATACAATTATTCAACATATTATATCATATTATATTAATTACTCAATTCTATTTCATTTTTTAAAAAAGAAGTAGCAAAGTTTTTTCAAGTCTGTACTATTAATAAAGTTTATTTCCTTTTTCTTTCATAGATGGTTATGTCCTTCGGAGTAACTTGGCGGACAAGTAAGCCCATTTTCTTCTACAGTTATCTGTAAAAAAAGAATTTTATGTTTTGCTTTGAGAAAGATTCTTAATATCGTTGAAGTAATATAATCTAGTGAACTATCATAAACAAATTTTAAAACAATATCCTATACTAATGTCAATACAATAGCACGCATAATAAAGTTTAGGTTTTCATAAAGTGTCACTCTTTTAAACAGACAAGAAGCCCTTCTCATTCATGATAATATATTTCATAGTTTTATATATTCATTAGAGACAGACATTGCAAGCATTGGAGACAGAGAGGTCAAAGTCACTAACACTTACATTAATATTTTGCATTTCATTTGCTGATTAAAGCCATTGGTTGAATTGAATTAATCAGGGACCCATTAGTGTCTACACAGTAGGTGTTAACATCTTCTGTTAATGGTTTATAGTTTGGCCCCTAATCTAGGGCTTTTCTTTATTCACACCAAGCATAGTAAAGTATTAAGTTGCCTTTTCTTGGACGCATGCCAGAAAAAAGATAGTAATCAATGATTCTTCTATTCCTATAAATAAGACATTGTCACAGTCTGGTACTAGTGTGCTATTAGAGCCCCCAAAACATTTTAAGATTCTGTTCTAAGTAAACCAGTGCAAGAACTAAACTCCATCATCAGGTTAGGTCATATACTAATACAAATATTTACAGAATTTAGCATAATAAAAAAAAAATCAAGGAGGATTCACAAAGTGTATCCATAAACAACCTGACACCAATGAGAAAGAGACATATCCATGTTAAGTACTCTGTCTGCAAACTAGCATTGAGTCAGAAGCAAAATAATCATAATACTTTCATCGTCCTCAGAGCATTAATCATGGTGGTAGGCATGCGACTTTTCAATAGGTTCTATTCTACGAAAGACACAAATATCAAGGAAAGAATGTGTGGCAAATAAAAGGACAACATCTTCATCAGTGATTATTAAGGATGATTAAGAGAGAATTTAGAAAGTGTACTCTCTAATTATTGGTTCACCACCTATTAAAGTGAATACTTCATAAATATTTATTGAATATACGATAGCAAAATCTATCCTCTTTGCATTTCTATCAGATTTCCATTAGCCAACCCTCCCTCAGTCTCAGAGAAAGGATCCAAACAGAAGACATAGGGAACTCACAGTATCTGCCATAATTGGCAGCAATTTGAAGGGCCTGGTGCTCCTTCCATGATGAAGCACAAAGAAAGCACAGGAAACAAAAGTGGATCTGATCGAAGTGACAAAGTCATCTTACATTTTTTAGACTTTGAAACTGTATTCTACATTTCAAAGCTATATTAATATTTATAACACTTTCCATTTTAATTACGTGTATAGCATTTTCTCTTTCATTAGATTATAAATTTCTCGAAATCAAAACTTGTGTCTTTCTCCCATTTATATCTCTTGGTCTCCTGGTACATAAGAGTCACTCAGTATGTATGTAGAATGGAATATTTCACAAAGTTTCAGGGCCAGGTAAAACCTAAAATGTGTAAAAATAGCCAAAACTATTATTATTAATACTTCCTATAACCACAAATATTTTTAGGATTATATAACATAAGAATCACCACACTAAACATATCTCGGCTACTTATTTTATAACTAATATTTACATAATTAAGAACATGCAAAACTGATGTGCCCATTTCCTATGTCATATAGATATTATTGTATTTCATTCAAAATCTGAAGTTCAAGTGAAAGTATAAGTCAGATATTAACAGATATAAAGAATCTGTTACAGTTTGGATTAGAGCTCCCAATGGAGTATTACGCCATGATTTCCCAGTTTGTTTAATTCAACTAACACTTCTCACCAAGCTCAGCTGTGCTCTAGGCTCACAAGTGAAAAGATGAATGAGGTATATGGTCTGTGTTCTAGAGACATGTTTGCAGTATTCTATATCTATGGTAATCAGGAATAAGTCGTAGGTTGGTTTTTGTTGTTGTTTTGAGAATGAAATAGATGGTTAGATTAAGCCGATGAAAGGAGATGTAAATGAATATGAAATTTCTTTAACTTATGAGTTCATAACACATAACTTCTCACTCTTAAATGCTTTAATTGTCATATAAAATTATATTACTAAGCTTTTAATCTAAATATGCTTAAATGTTAAGAAGATATTTTCTTTAAAATAAAAACTATTTTCTACATTTACAGTGATGGAGAAATCTATGATGACATTGCTGATGGTAAGTCTCCCTGACACCCACCACAGAGGACAGGAACAGTGAATTTACTGTTCTTACAAATATTAAAAATAGCTTGCTGGTTAATTAGAGCCTTCCAATCTGATCAGAATTTGAATCACTTGAAAATGTTAGGAAAGATAAATGCACTGGTATAATGAGAAATAATTAATTTTTGCACATGACTAGAAATCAAAAAAGAATCTCTTATTTTCTTTGAAAACAAATATGAAAATATTTGGTGAATTTTGATTGTACTATGAATCTTAATAAGAATTACTTTTATCCACAAAAAAATCTGTACTTGGCCAATAAGTTGGTACTTATTTTATAACTTGTAATACTCACTAATATTCTCTAAGCATCATGTATTTCTAAATTATAATCTAAAAAATTAATGTCAATTGACATGAGGCATAATATTAATCATGTTGCCCTTTAGTTTCCTTTTATACTTTCAGCTCAACCTCACTAAGAATGATGACCAAAAAGTACATTTAATTAAGTGCCAAATAAAATAAAATCTCTATCATTTTGATAGAGAGTAAATTTATTCAGAAATTTTGTTGGAATTGCATACTGAGCAATAAAAGTTAAATAAATATGTCGCCTTCCACATAATCTACTTTTTCATAAAGTGAGCCAATTCTACTTTTTAAAATCCTAAACCAGGAGAATATGAATCACTCATATTTCCAACCTTGGACCATTTAGAGGGTATGTGTTTTGTATAACTATATTTAAATACATATTCTTTTCTTTCAGGCTGCATCTATGACAATGACTAGCTCTCAGCTTTGATCATTCTGCTACGTTCATTTGATGCCATTATGAAGTCTGGGTTTTAGTTGGCATGTGTCATTGGGTACCATAGAAAATGAGTGCACAAAACTACTTATTATCATCTGTTATAAAATTTTGATTATCTTTATAAAGTTTTGAAATTTTGGACTTAGAAAATGATCTCTCTACTAAATTGACATTTTGGAAGACTGCATCAATGCGATGTAAGAACTATCAAGTATCCTATTTCTGCCTCAGCTACAATTACGAAGGCGCTTCTGTTAGACCATCTACAGACAACTGCCCTTTCAAAAAAAAATAATTTGAGAAGAAATGATTGTGTTGTCTAAGGAAATATAAGGAAGAACAATAAGGAAATATAAAAAAGGAAATTTTAAAACATTCCACAAGAAGAAAACTATTATTTGCATCTCTAATTGTGATTACATCTTATATTCTCTATTCAAATTATGTCTTTAAAAAGGCTGAACTGTCTTATCTCTTGCTGGCGGGTTAAATGTTTTTGAAAATTATAGTAGTAGCAGAAATTTTTTATAAAATTTATTCCTGTTAATTGTGAATATGTGTTATTTGATAAGATGTACGCATTTTGGTATGCACATTTGTGATTGACACTGTAGAAGAGCCTAAAATAAGTTTTCTTTTTGGAGATTCATATGCTAACAGTATAAATCTGTATTCTGTTTAAAGTGCTAGTGTAACTAGAGTAGAAATCAATGAGGACTACCCTAAAATTATGCAAAATGGAATTTGGACTTTAAAATCAGCCTTGTATGTCTCTTCTTCACTGCGAAGACTTTCAAAAAGGTTTTTGTTTCTGTTTTCGTTTTTCAATTACCTCTATGGAACCTTTTTTTAAACCACTTTACTGGAAAGTTGACCAGCAGAGGGAGTACAAATTAATAAACCCTAGTGTTTGTGTTAGGATGTTTCTATTCATACATTCACTTTCCCAAAGCAACCCAAAAACAAAATGTGAAGCATTTGGGTCCCAAATGCTAAGAACACTAAACACCATGATACAAAATGCAAAACCCTAATACTCAAGAATATAGCTTCTGAAGAGTGGCCCCACCGAAGTGAAATAATTTTAAATAATTGTGAAGGAACTAAAAGCTTTCATATGGGTAAGTGAGATTTCCGTTAGATGTATGGAAATTTGAAAATAGATCATCAACTTCTATTGCTCAATTTGTAGATTCTGGATGTCTGAGGACCGCCAGATTAGAATCCACTGATCTCAAAGACCCCCCAGCAATTATGAAGTACTTTGGTGTCTACTTTTGGATAGGGAAACCAGTATATGCTCAGATGATGAATTTGTTTTAATACCAGATAAAATTACATGGGCCAAAATGTTTTTTGTTTGTTTATTTGGTAACAAATATACAATATACTAAAAGTATATTTCCAGTTATATTTCCAGTTTTTCTTCCTGGTTGAGAATAGTATAAATTCGATAGAGTATCAGTTTTTAAAATTCCAAATTAGAACAAGAGACTATTTTAGAGTTTTGGTTTATACACCAAGAAACAGACACACATGCCTATAAAAGATTTATGTACTAGATAATTATCTTAATAGAAAATAAATATTTGAAATATTAATTTTAATATGCTAAATATTATTTTGTTATAGTTTTATGTATGAAATTTTGTCATGTAAGAAGGCCAACAAATAAAAAATACCTTCAGCAGATAAGTTTGCCTCTGACTTCATCAAGAAATCAAGGTCATCTGTCTTTCTCTCCCGTAACTTGATGCCACATTTATAAGAATCCTTTACTAAGTCCTTCATTACCACTTTTTGTTTCAGCCTCAGAGGATGGGGTACCTCCTATTTAAGACCAAACCTTCCATCAGTACCCTTGATACTTTGCCTTCCTATTTTGTGGTAGAAATTGAGATAACCAAGTGTAATTTCCTTCAACTTCCACCAACAACATTCAACCTTAACCCACATTCAGACACTATCCCAGATTATGTCACTCCTCAGATTCAAAGCCATGACAATTAATTCATTCTCTTTCTTTTTCCCTTTCTCTTTCACAATGTGACAAATTGAAGTATCAATTAAATCCCCTTTTCAGGTCATTACACCTCAAGTCTCTCACTTTCTCTCTCTCTCTCTCTCATACATACACACACACACACACACACACAAGCACACACCCTCCCAATTCATCTTTCCTTCCCTTCTTTTCTCTTCTTTATCTTTAACTCCTTCCAGCTTTACAAATATACTGGTCTTTCTCATTCGAAAAACAACAGGAAACTTTGCTCTGAATTCAAATACCTCTCCTACTATAGCCGATTTCTATCTTCCTTTTCTCACCCCATTGTCTTAAAATTGTGGGGTACATGTGGCAATCAGAGGAATGTGCAACATGGGGAGCTTAATTGACCAAACGCACCATCTTCTGCACTCTGAAATCCATCACCACAGTTGTGCCAATGCCAGGCTGCCCACAGACTACTCCTGTGTAGCCAATGACTAGAAATAGTAGGCCTGTTCCTGAAAAATACAGAAGCCCTCAGGTCATAGGCTTTGGTTTGAGGACTCCCCAATAGCCTTGCTAAACCTTTCTTACCCTGCATAGTATTCTGAGACACCGTTATCCAACCATTCCTCCATCGCTGTGGTCAGACTTACATTGCTCTGTGATAGCTCCCCCAGCCTTCCCCAGCTCCCTTCCTATTTCTGTATTTCTCTTAGAAATAAAAATTATTGCATGTTCACTCCATCTTGGTGTGTGCTTTCCAGAGGATCCAAACCAAACACAGTACAGCTGAGAGTTTGTTTGTAGAAATACACACATTTTCCTCCACGAATCAACTGAATCAAAATCTCTGGGGAAGGAATTTTGTTGTCATTGTTCTTAAATAGTCCTTATTGAAATCTAACCACAATGTGATAGGATTCTGCAAATAGCAAGAAGAAGAAGAAGAAGAAGAAGAAGAAGGAGAAGGAGAAGAAGAATGGAGAGGAAAACCAGTTACTGAAGAAGATTATGCTGTAGTATCCAAAGGCTCAAATGACACTTATCTATAATCTACTGTTTTCCATATTTATATTAACCCTACTGGCTACTTTTCTGGGTAAGGAATTTTTGAGTCAATTTTTAATTAACTCTAATACAAGGAAGGAGAAGGAGAAGGAGAAGGAGAAGGAGAATGGAGAGGAAAACCAGTTACTGTAGAAGATTATGCTGTAGTATCCAAAGGCTCAAATGACACTTATCTATAATCTACTGTTTTCCATATTTATATTAACCCTACTGGCTACTTTTCTGGGTAAGGAATTTTTGAGTCAATTTTTAATTAACTCTAATACAAGTTTAGTGCTTAGCCTCTAAACATCTTTATCCAACCAAATGAGAACCTTGGGAGTAAAAGCTACTCTTCACAGTTATCTCCCTTTAGGACAAAATGGCCAGCCTTTTTACCCCCACCTCGCTCGTCACCATATGTGGGCCACCCTGGGAAGGGTATGAACTTGTGCCAGATGACCGAAGCTAAGGCATACTCTGAAGGAGCAGGAAGCTCAGGGTGGTCTACAGACCAAACTCCCCTCAGCAGGGGGTTCAGCTGCACGCAGCAATTCCCTTTTTCCTAGAAGAAGGTCCGGCAGTCCACGTCCACAAACGGATTAAGAGGTAAATGAGAGGTTAGAAAAATGAGACAGACATTTTTCTATGGACACCTCTTTCTAGAAATTCTACCATAAAAATGAGAAACATGATATAAAAATGAGAAAATGAGAAACATGAGAAGCATAATATTAGTGATAGCCAGATAGAAAAATAAAGAAAATTTTTTTTTAATTTTGTTTTGAGACTCGGAAGCTAAGCAGGGCCGGACCTGGTTAGTACTTGGATGGGAGACCATCTAGGAATAACAGGTGCTGTAGAGGTTAAAAAATTTTTGTTGTTGTTGTTTTGAGAAATTTCTTGTTTTCTAAAAAAAGACTTGAGCTTATTCAAAAGTTAATGAGAATGATCTAGCTGAGAAGGAAAGATAAAAACATAAGAGGGATAATCAAAGATCTAAATTTCTCAAAAAGATAGAGGGTTGGTCAGAAATCAACTATAAATTACAATTTTTTCTTTAACAATTTATTTTTTATTACATCTGTGAAATGTTAACCATTGTTCTGGAAACATCATAAGGTCTCAAATATTACCACTTATTATTAGTATTATGACTAATTTTAATATACTTGCTGATGCTGCCTATATTGTCACAATTATGCCACATTTTTAAGGGTTCATTTCAGTGACTGTTACATAATTTCTTCTGCCTCCTGTTTAAGATTACCAACTAAGTTATGTGACCTTAAACAAGAATCTAAACTTTGCTAAGACTCAGGATCTTCATTTGTAAAATATGAAAGTACCTACTTTACAGGGTGGTATGTATTTAGGCACTTAGTGCAGCATCTGATACATATTAACTATCTTTATCATCACCTTGCTTGCTAGTTTGCTATTACACACTTTGAACATGTCAGTGCAATGGAATCCTATTGAGAGGAGCATTACGTCAACGGTGGCAAATTTACTCTTAGTCCCAGTTAATAGCCAGCTCATCATTGAGATTATATAAAAGAATTTAAGATTAAACACAACAAAAATAAAATAATAATAAATAAATTCAATATCTACATCTGAGTATTAGTTTACAGTGTGAAACATCATTTTACATTTGATATTTCCTGCGACTACACTGTAGAGAGAAATTCATCATATAAATATAGAAATAGATATAAGTATAGATATAGATACAAATACAGATACAGATACAGAAATAGATATAGAATATAGATATAACTATAGCTACAGATATAGGAAAATAGGGAGAGATGTAAACATTAAGATATATTTTGTTTACATATTAAACACATAGTAATATTTTTACAAGAAAAATATGTATATATTAATATATACTTATATAATATATATTTATTTGAATTCATACATAATTTGAATACATATATAAAGTGCATATATTAAATAAATAAATATTTATGTATATTTACATATATATACTTTCTCAGTTTTCTCGAAGGATTCAGTCTTCTATCTTTTCTCACTTTCGACAGAGACATTAGTAGAGAAGTGGTTCTTTCCTATAAGAAACACCATAGTGCCAGCATGATGATAAATGGGTAATGATATTTAGCTGTAGTGTAGGGCATAATAGATAATGTTGGGTACTGTGGCGAACAGTAGAATATAAGCTCTGTCCACAGGACTGAGTGGCTAATTACACCGGCTATTTTCTGTTTAGCCCACCAGATACCTCTCTCTAACCTTCTCCATCCTGCTCTGTGCCCCTCAAGACTAACCTTTATGACTGCCTCAAGAGGTTTCCTTGATTTACAGCTTCCAGTTTCATTTGGCAAATGAGGTGCAGTAGCAGGCAATCACAGGGACAGGAGAGTGAGGTTTGGATATTTATTCCTTCCTCTTCTTCCTTGAGGTATCATCATAAGCTAGCTGTGTTCTTCACTCAAGGTCACAGCTCTGTCAAACAGGTTTCTCCACATTGTGCTGACTCTGGGTTCCAGGTCTTCCCCTTCTCCCTACTCCTTCAAGATGGCAACTGCTACTTGAAGTTACCAGTTCCAGAGGACTGCTCTTTAGTTTGTGATTTCACGAAATACAGTCCACACATTTGTAAATGGTCTCTTTAAGTCTTTCTCAAATATCTCAATTTGAGTTTGCCATTTGTTTTAAATAAATATTTCTACTGGTTTGGGCCCTACTGGTTTGGGCCCTACTGATAATGTGACTTAACTCTGATAGATTGTGGGTCCAGCGTTGATAGATTCTGCAACTTTTTAAAGGAAGTTGGATATCAAGTTTTATGTATACAATTCCTACTTTTTTTTTAGCTGTTGATTCAATTTTTTTAATGCACTATTCGGACCAAACAAACTACCCATATTAGCTAGATTTGACCCATATGGTCGGTCTTCAACATTGGCCATTTATGATGGGAAATTAATCAGATGAAGCACAGGGTACTCTGTAGCTATCCAACTTGCCAATAATGAGGAATCTTTTTGAGTGGGTGAGTGATGGACAAAATTTATTTAGTGTCTATAATGCCAGATTCCATTTCTGTTAGTAGCACAAATACCTCTGAGAGATCTAATAGGTATACAATCATAAAAAACTAAAGCTGCTGCTCATAAATTCTTTAGTATTTGATATGTTGCAAATGCCATAGCCTGGAATTGAATAGAAATCTAAAATCAAACTGTGGTTTGGCACTTGCCTAACCAAAAATGATATTCAACAGCTAATGCAGGCTGTTCGTGGCCAGGTTCTTATTAGCAAAAAAGAGCAAAAAAATACCTTCTGTGACCACCAACGTCAGGTCTCTCATCTCAGTTTTTATAAATAGACCTTTGAAATTTTATACTTTTCAAAAGCTTTAAGTTGATAAAGAACTTTATTTAGGCATATAAACTATCTCTTCCCTTTCAAATTCATGATCGAATACATGTCATCAAATACCGAAGCCTGACTCTACATCACATTTCTAGCAGCAATATTGAAGTTTTTAAGTTAAAATGAAATTTAAGTTATTGTACTTTAACTAATATGATATGCTTGTCAGATCTTCACCCTAAATGATAAAAGTTGTGTTAAAAAAAAGCACTGAAATGCTGTTGCCACACACATGCCTCAGGAGACCAGAGTTTTCTTTCGTTCTTTTCTTTAACATGTATAGATCTAAAAGAGGTACACTACGCTGTAATGGTTACTAACTTCCAAGAACTAAATAAATGTACAGGACTAGAAAACCAAAACCACAAAGTATTCAAGGACACATAAAGGTTTATGCATTTGTCTAGAAGAGAAACAACACAAAAATCTCTCCTATTCCTAACATAGCTGTAGAAGTAGACATACCAGGAAGGTTTCTTAGACAGGGTCCCCTAGAAGCAGAGCTTGAGACTAGAATTCTTGTGTAAGGCATTTGTTGAGGGGGCTTTCCCAGGAGAAATTTGTAAGGAGTGAGGAAGAAAAATAGCGCAGGGGAAGAAGTTAGACAAAGTTGTGGATCCAAATGCACCCAGGCTCAGCCTGATTCCAGAGGAAGTCCTGGGGCAGGAATGGCTCCATTGAGTCATGCCACGCTGAGGCAAGGAGGCTGGGCTTGTATCCCCACCCACAATGCACCTCCCACCCCAGGCAGTCATTGGCTGCCAGAGGCTTTCTCATCCCTCAATCTCAATCTCCTATGCTAAGCATCTCTGAGCGACATTGCTCCTTTGGTCTGAGGGCAAATCTCTGGAGTAAGGTGCAATCACTAGCTTTAGCAGCCAAATCTTACAGCAACTGAGGGATGCCAATAAGTGAGTTACAAACGATAGAGCAGAAGTAAATTATCTGTAGAAATAGTGGTTCTCACATCCAATAGGATGTGCTATGGGTTATTTAAGAGTGTTCTTTTGCTGTTTAATTTCTATACCTCCTTGTGTTACTGATTTCTAGTTTAACTTTGCTATAGCCCAAGAACATGCTTTGTATGATTTCAGTTTTTCAAATTTGTTAAAATTTGTTTTATGGCCCAGACTGTGATCTATCTTGTTGAATATTCCATTTGTACTTAAAAATAATGGGTACACTGCTATTGTTGAGTGAATTATTCTATAAATATCAATTAGATAAAGTAGCTGAAAGTATTCTTCAGATCTTCTATAAGATCATTGATTTTCTGTTAATTTGTTCTATTGATTATTCTGAAAGAAGAGTTGAAGTCTTCAATAGTAGTGTATTTGTCTCTTTTTCCTTGCAGGTCTATCAGTTTTTGCTTCATGTTTTTATCTATCTTTCTGCCAGTACCACACTGTCTTAATTACTTGCAGCTGTTGTAGTAAGTTTTAAAATCAGGAAGTATATAATTTACTTACTTTAATATGATTATTGATATGAGAGGGCAGAAATCTCCTTTGTAGCTGTCCGTATAATAAACTTATTAACTAATCATTGTATACCTTGAACTGATATTACACTTCATATATCATATGAGAACCTTCCAATTTTATTATTCATTTTACTTCTACAATTTAAACTCACAGTACATTGTTATTGCCTTTGTTTTACATGAGAAATTACCTTTCAAAAAACATGTTATTTATTTATTTACCATTACATCTATATAATAACCATTTTTATTTACCTATATGTTAACAAATCATTCTTTATCTCTTCATGTAGATTTGAATTTTCTTCTGGTATTATTTTCCTTAAATCTGCAGAATTTCTTTTAACATTTTATTGTAGAACACAGCTGTTCATGACAAATTCATTAAATTTTTGAAATCTTAAAATGTCTTTATTTCACTTTCATTTTGAAAATTGGATTTTACCAGATATAGAATTCTAGATTATAGATATTTCTTTTCTTTTTCATTTTAAAGATGTCATTTAATTGAATTCTGGCTTACATTGTTGCTGCCCATAGTTAATTTGCTTTCTGTACTCTTCACTGATTACTTTATCTTTTTTTCTCTTTATCTTTGCTATTTAGCAGTTTGACTATTATAAGCCTGGGAATGGTTTTCTTTGTTTATCTTGCTTGTGATTTGTTCAGCTTTTTGGGTCTCTGTCTAAATAGTTTTCATCAAATTTGGAATGTTTTAGCCATTATAATCATATACTGCTTAAGGATGAGGATATATACTGAGAAATGCATTGTTAGACAATTTCATTGTTGTGACAACACCATAGACTGTACTTACACAAATCTACATGGTATAGCTTACTACATATCTAGGCTATATGACATAGCCTACTGCTCCTAGGCTACAAGCCTGTACAGCATGTTATTGTACAAAATAACATGAGATTAAATCAAACACAAGAGAAAATGATGCAATCAAGAGACACAGTAAAGGAGATGTATGAGGCTGTTCTGGTGTAACATAGCATACTGTTTTACAGCAAAATATTCGTATATAAGTAGAGCACACTCTTAAGTAACAACAAAAAGTATAGTATAGTAAATACATATAGGCCAGTAACAGTCGTTTATTATCATCATCAAGTATTATGTACCATGCATAATTCTATGTGCTATACTTTTATACAACTGGCAGTGCAGTAGGTTTGTTTACACCAGCATCACCACAAAACACGTGAGTGATGTGTTGTGCTACAACATCAAAATGGCTATGATGTCTCTAGGCAATAGGAATTTTTCAGCATTATTATTCCCTTTGGGGACCACCATAATGTATGCTGTCCGTCATTGACTGAAATGTCTTATGCAGTGCATGGCTGTATTTCTTCAAATTTTTTTTTACCCTAATCTCTCCACTTTTCTTATGACTCCTATTACACCTATTTCAGACTGTTCAATTTTTTTTTTTTTAATATGGACCACTGAGGCGCTTTTTTCTTTTTCTTCAGTTTTTTTCTTCTCTATATTTTCTATCTTCAATTGATTTATCTTCAATTTCACTAGTTCTTTTTTTTTTAGAGTTCAATATGCTATCATCTGGAGAAGTCTTACATTTGTGATATTATATTTTTTATTTCTAAAATTTTCACTTGATTCTTTTTTACAGTATGCATTTTAGTCAGAGCCTCCTTCTGTTCACTTATTGTGTCCAACTTTTCTTTAAAATCTTTGACCTTATATATAAAATGCTGCTAAGTCCAATGTCTGTGTTATCTCTGGGTCTGTTTTCATTGACTCTTTTCTCATGACGATGAATCACATTTTCCTGATTTTTCACATCTAATAATTCTTTTTTACATGCTGGACATTTAAATACTGTGTTTGACAGTTAGGATATTATTTATTATTTAATTAGTTTTGTGGATTTCCCCCCTATTCAGCTTAATCCTGTTGAAACTTGGTTTTAGGCTTTATTTGGATGCGTCTATAGTAGCCTTTATTTTAGAGCTAGTATAGCTTTTTGTCTAAGTTATGACCTCTATGGGGTCTCCATGCAACACTTTCCCTAAATTATAGCCTTTTGTGTGTCTTAAGTGAATGCTCAGAGTGTTCACCAAAGCTTCTCTACTTGCTTGTTGGACCTCAAATGTCTTTTAGGAATCTGCAACTTCTAGAATCTCCATTCAGTTCAGAGCCTCCAGGTACTGTTTTCTCCTAGGTCTCACAGAGTCTCACCCTATGGTTATGCAGCTTAAAATTCAGCTAAATAATCAAGAGGATCCATTTACAGATTTCTGGAGCCCCTACTCTGTGCAGCTCCCTCCTCTCTGATATTCTGCCCCTCAAATTTCAGTTGCCTCATTATCTCTGAACTTTAAGCTTTCTTTCCTTCATATAGTGAGACCGATGTTATCTGTTCAGTTTCCACAGTTTGTGTTGTTTTTTGAAAGGTGTCCCAGGTAAAAGCCAGAAAGAATGTGGAGTTCACCTTGTTTGTTTCTTTTATTTCATGGTCACAGTGCCACACTATCTATTGTCCAAAGCCTAAAAAAACTGCTTTTAATATATTTTGTATAGATTAATAATTGTTTTTATGTGGGAAAGTAAACCCAATGCCCATTCTTTATTACAAATAAAATCAGAAATTCTTCATTTAAAAAATCATTTCATATATAGCTCTCTGTTTCCTATCATTAACATCTGGAGTCCATGGAATGTAATTCTACTTATTTTTATTTCTACTTATTATTACTTATAGTGACTTTTTCCTATGAGTTTGATCTTTGAACACACATGCTATTATTTGTTTCATTTTAATTTGTGAAGAGCCTAAGAGCTGATGTAGTGCATACTTTTCTCCGTAAAGAATTTGTAATCTCTACAAGTAGAAGCCAGGGGGCACTACCAACCTGGGTCCACTTTGATTCACTTCTAGGCTCCTGGCCTTAATGCAGAAGTTTCATGTTCTGCTTTTGTATGTTGTGGTAGTGGCTTAGTCTTTAGATCAGGGGTACAACTGGCATTTGTCCACTATAAAGCTCTTCTTTTCCAGTTTCCATTTGCTCACTTTCCATTTGTTCCTCTAATTTTAGTGTACTGTTTTGTTTTATGTTTTTTGGCGGAAGAGTTTGGATGTTTTTTTGTTTTTAGAGAAAAATTAAACTGTTAATATTTATTATATAGGTTAACAATAGATCTGTCATTTGGTCATGAGGTTAAATCGACTTGAGTCATATAAGGTAGCCTAAGGAAAGACCAGGAATTCTGCAACACGCCCTCAAGAATTCTTTCCTCTTGGGTATACAGCTATATATTCTGTCCAGGTAAGTGGATTTAAGGAGTATATTTTTGAGTAGCCTTCACAAAATGGATACATGGCTTAAAAAGAATCTGACCCCCCCCCCCAAAACTGTATGTATGTACCATAAATAATGAAAGCACAAGATTTTAAAATATGAAAGATCAGTTAGTTCTATTCTTGTTATTAGCACTTTATCTATATCATTTTTTAAAAAGCAACAAATAATATAACCAGATATCACAACGTCAGCCACATTTGTAAAAATTGAAATTAAGATGATGTAAAATATAAATTCGTGTACATTATCCTTTACTATTATTTCTCTACTTGTATATTGTTCCTTGAGATGTTAGCTAATGATAATATAAAGCTATCTAATTAGCAAACCATTTAAAAATAAATATTCAGAATTTGAAGGTAATTTTCTATGTTTTTTAGTGATGTTAGAAGTCATGCAGTATTGAATCCACTACTTTGCCAAAAGAGACACTTCTTTTTAGAAAAAAAACAAAAAGGTACATATCAGTAGGGAATGTGGTGGCATTTTCTGCTATAGTAAAAAGTAGTGAAAAAAAATCAACAAAGAAAACAATTTGTTGACAAAACTAAAATGCAGTCACATCGGTCAACCAAGATGGAAACAAGAACAAAAAAACTAAAATTCGAAATAAAATATATTTGAACAAATAGGTATTATAGAAGGTTTGCTGAACAGTTAGATGGAAGCATAGATGCTTCTACACTTGTATTTGCTAAATTCTGTTCAGCAATGAAATATACAAATAACTACTTTTCTTTGCCATCAAAGTAAAGATGCACCAAAGAATGTGTATCTTTATCAGTTAACATCTTCCTTAATAAAAAACAATGTTTTATGAAAAATCGATGAAGCAGTTGCTATAGATAAAATATAAATATTAGGGATTTACAGAATAGAGATAGTACCATATGTAATAATTTTACATAATAAAGACTTTAAAATAGTTTAATTTTCATACACTTTGAAAAGGGAAACAGAGCGACTATGAAAATCTTTTGTATCATGTCAACGTTTGATAGTTATTATTTAGTGGCAAATATTTTTCATGACTGGTGGCTTCCAGTGGCATGTTACCTACCAGATATTTTTTAAAATATTAAATCTAATCTTTCCCTTCAAAGTAAATGTGAAAACAAAAACCAAGAAAGTTATTACTTATCAAAAGAAACTTGTACTCCAAAAAGAGCCTTAAGAAAATAGATATTTAGAAACGTTTCCACAATTGTGTGATTTTTTTCTGAAAATAATTAAAAATATAAATATGTCATCTCACAATTTTTACACACTAAAAAACTTGAACACAGAGTTTTCTAACCCTTTAAAATTCTTTAGATGGAGAATTTTAAAACCATTTGTTAAAAATTTCTGAATGTTATGCCTTCCAGTTGGCTATGAAAACAAATTGACATTAAGAAAGATAGACATTTATTAGCCAAATTACATTAAAAAAAAAACTTTGTATAACTGATGAATGGAATTGAAAAATGAGAGTTATGATTTAAAAAACTGCAGTCAATAAGTAGTTTTCCATTTTTAATTCGTATTTTGTGAGGTTTCAGCTACTAAAGCTCAACATCCAAATAAACTTTCCTTAGAATTAGACTTTTGAATTGCCGTATGACAAAGTCTTTAACAAAAAATTTTTTAAATAATGAAATATATTCAGCCCCATTGTTTTTATTTGTGTCATTAGTAACATAACACTAAAAATTACTTTTAACCATTTTTATTTCATCTTTTTAATGTTTTATTTAATAAAAAGTAAATATACATGTATTGGAGTATGTAGACAATTTTTTTAAATCATATTTTGCACACACAATTTTGATAGGTCCATTACTTAACAAATTATTATAATCAAATATATATAATAGTGGGTTAGGCTCATCAACAAAATTTCTCTAAAATATTTTCCTTAAAACTATTTCAAAAGTAAAAATTTGTTTTACACTAATTAAAATGAGAAACAGAAAGATAAAAATCACTCAAATTTCTACCAATCAGAGATAATCACTGTTGAAATTTTAATGCATACCCTTCCAGATTTTATTTTATGAATATCTGTAACTTCTTTCACAAACATAGGCTTATTCTTCATTTAAAATTGAGTTCATAGAGAGTCTTTATACAGATTTTTTAAAAAATAAAATATAAAGGACAGCCTGTGACAGAGATTAAAATTTAAAAGAAAAATACTAAAAGGCTACTTCTTGCTGTGATCAAGTCTGAATCTTCATCATCAGTCCTGTATAGGATTATAACTTTTGTTGAATTTAGCCCATTGCCTGTCATTTTAATGACCTTTATGTAGACGTTAAATGTGTGGTTTTAATGAAGAGAAATTACCAGAAAAGAGACTGACCAAAAGTGGTTTTTGACTTGCTTTATCTTCATATGGTCTATGTAATAAGGCAAATAGATAAACGGAACTAAAATTTTGGCAAGACTTTGTTTCCGTTTAACATTACTTCTGTATCTGAAACTGATAAAATTGGGTTTATCAACTAGAATTAGTTTATAAATTAACTGTGTGCAATAGAACAAGAAAAAGAAATCAGAGAGTGACTATTGATGGAGTCACTATATCTTCAGGATTAAGCAGTTATCTCTTGGAGGTGTGGTCCTGGACCCAATCTCACACAACATTTTTTATCAATGACTAATTTCATGAGAAAAAAACCCCCATTCATTTACACAGTAAATGAAACCTAGTTGGGAAATGAGAACTAAGAAGAGGAAGTCACATTCTCAATGACTAAATTAGAATCAAAATGACCAGGAAAATTGGAGAAGTAGTAAGACGTAAACAGAATGAATAAGACATAGGATTGGGCTCAAAATAAACAGGGAAGAAAAACAAGTTTCAAAAAGAGGAGGGGCTAGCAATTGGCAAGTATAGAAAATAACTTAGAGATTTGAACAAATAAACTAAGATCAATAATGTAGTGCTATTATTTAAAAAGCAAACACATTGTGAAATGTACTCCTTACTAAAATTTACCTAAACTTCTTTGTTGAGTATCATTTGCAAACAACTTATTCTTTTTACCAAAAATGCCATTCGCCTTAAGAAAATACGTGGAGAGCACAGCCACTCAAGTGACTGTGAGAGTAACAGAGGAAAAACTAGTTTCATTGTAAGATTGGAGAAAGATGGTTTTTTCTTCTGGAAGAGATGAATTAATTGAATAATGATCTTTAAATAGAAACATACAGTTATAAAGATGAAAGGCTATTGAATTCAGTCTCTCATGTACCCTAAGAAATTTAAAAGGGATGACTTGTTCTCTACTTTCACAAAGAATGAAAGAGAAAATAAAGTTAAATTGTATTAGGAAGTGATTAAAAAAATAGTATAAAAAGGATGGTTGAAAATTGGAACAATGGTAAGAATCTGGTAGAATTTCTATCGATATATTTCTATTCTTCTAAAATGGTGAAATGCGGTGATAAAAGAAGGGATAAAATACAGAATTTTTAATGTCCTAGCAGACCTCTAGTTTTGTGAATTCTGCCTTAGGCTGTAGCTGGAATCATTCGTACCAAGACTTAAAAGCTACAAAAGAGGAAACAAGTTTGTTGTTATTAAAATTGGTACTGGTGATGTCAGGAGATATTTTTTTAAAGTACTTTGTGTTACATCCTTGAATCTATGTGCAATAGCAGCATCAGATATCTGATTGCAGACCTAATAAGGAAAAGACTGCAATATACAGAGGATAGAATCCTAAGGAAGCAGTGTTCCTATTCTACTTTCTTGATGACACTACTCTATACTACTTTTTTCTTTCTAAAACTTATTTTACAGTTGACATATTAATTATTGGACATTTTAAAATTACAGACAGGGAAACAAGAACAAAAACTGTATATGTAATTCCAGTACTAAGGGAATAAAATCAGTCAACATTTTGATGCATATTTATCAGACTTTTTTCTGTGTACAAAGATATGAAAATATCTTATAAAGTATACTTTTAACTTGATATTATCTTAAACGTTTATGAAACGGAGATTTCATAATCTCTCACTTGCTTTAAATACCATGAACATTATTTCCTATCAATATACTAGACCCGCACTGTCATCTTTACTGGCTGCAATAATTTGTATAATCCCTTCCTTTGGTTATTTGTTTCCAATTTTTCACTATTATTTTAGTATCTCCAATATTGCTTTTTCTTTTTCTTTTTTTTTAAAGCCATAAGAGCTTTGGAACAAAGAAGGAATCCAGGCATTTACTCGACTGATTATATATTGAACATTTATTTGTGCTGGAAACTGCATTAACTGGAAGCTGGGAAAATTAAAGGGGTTAAGGCAAGATCTCCACTGTCAGTTTACTACCAGTCTCACAGAATAGAAAGACAAGAGTTGAGGAATGGAAGACAGCAAAACACTCAAGCTCTCTTTAATCTAAAGAAAAAGTCGCTGGGTCAGGGGCCAGGTGTATATATACATTAACTAGCTAAAGCCGTTTCTAGTATTAAACTCTCTAGAGTTAACAAGTTTTTGGCTTACATATTAAAAATATTAACCCGTAACATTTATATTAGCCACTTTTCTAGCAGCTACGCAGGCAGAACACCCGGATACAGCCTTCAGCCGCCTTTCCTCGGTTCTAGGCAGAGAGGAAACCCTTTCCCGGGGCCTCCAGGCGTCCGAGCACGCGCTTGCGCGCGGAGCCAATCCCACCCACTGCCCGGGACGACCACCCTGCGCTCCAGCAAAACAAAACCTCCACCCGACCACTTCCAGTTGTAGTAGCCCGCGGCTGGGTTTGACTGAACATCAAATGCAAGGCTACTACTTAATACGGTGGTCAGAGCGAGGGTAGAAAACAAACTTTGTTATGTGTTAACTTGGTTGGAGCAAAGGGACTATTTGAAGGGAACTGAGTTACGTTAAAGACGTGCGCAGCTTTGTGTTTTTAATAAAAATCCTTTCGATTGATGAATAAGGAATGGGGATAGGAGTACTGTCTATCCTATCCTAATGAGAGCAGGCAGGAGAATCATGAAGGATGGTTTCAGCAGGTGGTCAGCCGGCCTCCTCCCAGCTCGCCTCGGTTTTGACTACGGTTTCTGCGGCTGCCGGAGGGGAAGCATCCTCCACGCTGTAAACTCGCATCAATGGGATTCCCCTCGTGGGAAATGCCCCCTTCCCACAGACGTGCTCCTGGAGGGCCGGGCGCACGCACCCTCCGACTCCGGACCAAGGAAGCGCGAGCCCTGAGCTCCATTGAGACCCTGGGTCAGCACAGAACTGTCCGGGCGCTCGCGGCGGAGACACAGCAACCCGCCGCCGCAGAAGGGCGGGGGAGATGCCGCGGGGGGCGGGCGCGGCGCGCGGGGAGGGGAAGGGGTTCTCGCGCGATTGGGCGAGGTTTCCGGTGTTGTGACTGAAACCCGTCAATATGGCGGCGATCGGCCGCGGCCGCTCGCTGAAGAACCTCCGAATACGAGGTAAGCTCGCTGCAGCCCTCACTCCAGTCGCCCGGCGCCCGCCACCCCTGGCACTTGCCTCCCCCTGGCCCTAGACGGGGAGAGCAAGCCGGGGCTCTGGCTGGAGCCAGGGCTGCCGCCACTGGCCTGCCCTCGAATCCTAATTGGGGCTATGTGTCTGTTTCGCGCAGGGCGGAATGACAGCGGTGAAGAGAACGTCCCGCTGGATCTTACCCGAGGTAACGCGGGGTGCCGCGGGCCCCGGCGAGGGCGCGCTGCTGGGGAGGAGTCGGGTCTGGGGGCCGCGGACAGGGGCGGGCCGCGCACGGGACCGGCGGGGGTGCGGGAACCAGAGCCCGGGGCCGCCTCTCCGGACCCATCCCCCTTCCCGGTGCCTGCTTCCCTCTCCCCGAGCTCTTCTCTGGGCCTCTGGGTGCTGTGGGTGTCAGGGAGCATCGCGCGGGACTCGGAGCAGCCGGCGACCCGCTGGGTGCCCTGAACCATCGAGAAAGCGTTTTACTCCTATCCCGGAGCTTGTGCAGCGGAATCCTGGGGGCGGCCGGAGGGAGGTAGAGGCTGTTATTTAGGTTGCCGGAGGATGTCTGAGGGAAGAGCGACCACATCCTGCCCTCCCCGTCCCCCAGAGCAGAAGCCGGACCTGCTTGCTCAGTTCTTGCTGACTGCGTGACTGTTTTCTCTGCCCACCGCCCTGGGATACCCGTAGCATTGATAACTCAGTAGTGAAACCTTAGAGCGGGTGATTTCTGCTAAATGTCTGATTTACTCTGTATTTCCTTCTTGTTTTCTTTTTCCCGGGCGGCTGGGACTGTAGTTGGCAAAGACCGCCCCCTCACCCTCGCTGCAGGTTCATTGTTTACCTTCTGCAGTGGGTAGGGGTTTGTTTACACCTTCGGAACTCGGTAAACCTCGGTTGTGTTTTTAAAGACCTAATCCGGCTACTGGCCAGTATGTCCTCTATCAGTCACCGTACTGGAGTTTATTCGACAATATCTCGTTGAAGATTTAGTAGTCGTGTACAAGGCTTTTCTTTTTCTCTTCCACGGTGAACAGGATTTGGTCTGCTGATTCCGAAGAAGGCATATTTCACACCAGCCTTAGCTTAGAGCGTAACCTGGTTCAGTCGTACAGAATCAGTTTCTTTGCTGAGATCTGAAAAACACATTAGGAAGTTTGTTCTTTTTTTAAAGTGGTTGTAAACATTCTCTATAAAATTTTTAAAAGAAGTTTTTAACCTATATGTTCTTGACATATTGACTGTTGACCTACGATGTTAGACCCGGGCTCATTGTTGAGGCTCATCTCTATTTAAAGCGTAATGTGTTCTCTAATTTGTTTTATTTTGTATATCATAATGTAAAATTGCTGTTTTATAAACTAAAAGGGTAGTTTTCATTTAGTTACCAGAGTACATTTTTGTAGCAATATTTTATTCTGAAAGTTTAGGGACTTGGTTTTGGGTGAACTAGATCCTTTTACAGGCAGAAGAGTTTCTAAAATATAAGACCTAAGTAATAGAAATAACATCTAATTAGATCACCAGTACACTAAATTGTAACTTTTTTTTTTTAGCAGATAGGTTTTAAATATTAGTGTAGAAAGATGTAAAGCATTTGACTTTTGTGTAGTAGTTTGGAAACTTGACTATATATAACACATATGAAAAATGTACATAAAACATGAAGGAAAGATTTTCTAGTAAATTTCCTAACAAAATTAGCTAAATTCCCAGAGGGCTCAAAATTAGCATTCAAGTTCTGTAATAGATGTAGTTTATTAGCGATTTAACTTGTATGTGAAAATACATGTTTTAGGTACAGGTGAAAAGAGCATTTATTAGATAGATCTTGACTCCAATTTCTACATTAAAAACCTGCTTGGATGTGGTGCTAGAAAGTTACCTTTGTGCTTTAAATTGTATTTGCTGAGTTCCTATGTGTAGTGGTTTCTTTGGTTGGTTTCAAAATTTGGGGTTGTAAAAGAGCCATAGACAGTACAAATTTGATTCGAGACCTTCGGTTTATAGAAATTTTACTCAAGTGCACAAATAATTCTCTATGTTTACTATTTAAATCGCCATATTCCCTGAGCATTTAGTAAACATTTCTATAGGCATTTCTAGATAATACAAAAAGTGCTTGTTCTGATAAAATGTATTTCACTTTGGAATGAAATATGCACAGCCAATTGAAACTGATTGCAAAAGCAATATAAAACTAAGAGAGGTTATGTGAGAACTGTATTCCTACATGCAAAGGAAGTTTAGAAATAAAACGAATTTGAGTTAGATTCATTATATAGTGATGCTATTGTTTAAGAAATTGCAATTCTGACAAGCATTTCATTGTTAAAAGGAGGCCGTGGATCTACCATGAAGAAAGTTCATGAGGAATTAAACTTTAGTAATAATTTGAGAACTGTGGGGCAGTCTGCATTACAGCTGAGGGCCAGCTGTTTGTGGATTGGATTACAGTATGCTTTAGATAAAAGTTTAGGTAACCAAAGACTATATTTTTTGAGAATTTTTATATAAATTTATTTGAGCCAAACTGACAATATATACCAGGGAGCAAGATCTCAAATGCTCCCAATAATACATTTTCTTAATGGTAAGACAATGTTTGCTCTCATTCTAATTTTTTTATGTAACTTTTGAGTAATTTGTTGTGTAGCCATCTAACAAAGTTCATAGTTTGTCTTTTCCAAAGTTCTTAGGAAGAGACAGCAAACTGTAAAGTCAAATAATTCTGGGTTGTAATCTCAGCTGTGATACTTAATAGTTACGTGATTTGGGGCAAGTTATTTGACCTTGCTTTAACTCTTGGTTTCTTCATCTCAAAGAAAGAAAAAAAGAAAGAAAGAAAAGAAAAAAGAAAAGAGAGATAACTTCAAAGGATTATTAAGAATGTGAGAAGTAATTGAGCTAGTGCTTAATTAAAGTCCTCACATAGGACCTGATACTTTGTGAGTGATGTTAACTAAATGCTAGTTGCCTTCCTACACTATGAAATCAAAATTATATCACATTTAAAATGTTTCAAATGATTGTTTTGAATACTATACATTTGTTAATAAGAATTATGGTATTGCAGTCTTCATTTTTTTTTTGAAACATACTATTAAATTTGATATAGTTTTTCTGAATAGAGTCCTTGAATATAACAATTATAAAAAAGTATTGTGAGATTAGCAGTAAATTAGGTCTAAGTGAAGAGCAATCTATTAATGAATTTAAGATAAAATGTGGCATTTTATTTTATAGAACTTTAGAATTTTTCTCCTCGGCTCCAGAAAGTTTCCTAGTAATAATAACTTGGCCGGTCTTGCAAGCTTCTTGAGGCCCAGGCAAGTTTTAAGGTTCTTTGGTTTTGGTATTGGCGTTAGTGCTATGGTTCATATATAATCTGCTTCTATTAAAAATTGTTGATGGATTAATTTTAATCTAGTTTAAGAACTTTATTGTAGCAGATCTTATAGTCAATTTATTGGTAATTGTTGCCTTCAGTTTTGTTCAGACAGCTACTCTATTTAATTTGCGAAAGTCCCTGATATTTGCTGTTGATGTCATTAAATACTCTCTCTGTTTTGCATGCCAAAATCTATTTTGAAACCCAAATGCTTCCCTCAGTCACTTCTACTGCAAGGATAGTCTATTTTTTATCAGTCCAGTTGTGCATCTCTTCCTGGTACTGAATAACTTGAAAAGACTGTATTTTTCTGTGTAAGCCCTTCCTAGAATAATTTAATTATTGTGTTCAAAGTGAATTCTGAAGACATGGACACACGTATATTCAGATATAGCTATTAGAATATAAATTACTTAAAAGTTAACATATTTTTGATTATCTAACCCTTTTACTTTTGCATTAGTAAGAATAAAAAAATCGACTGTCTTATTTGATATGTAATACTTAGTAAAGTAGGAAGGTTTTTTGAATGACAATTTGAACACTGTTTTCTGATTTCTTCTAGTTAGGAGATTATACATGTTGTTTAATTGCTCACTTCAGTTAGACAAAACAAACATTACTTGAATGCCTGGGATATACTAGATGCTAAATTAAGTGCTGGAGGAGTAAAGTTGAGGAAGATGTTACTCTCTTTTTAGGGGTTCACTGGAACAGACATAAATAAATGATTTTGATTGCAGTATGGAATAATAAGTTAAAAAATTACAGTGTACAAGGAACAGAAGTAGTCCCAAGGACAGAACGATTAACTGGCTGGTGGGTAGAGAATCGGAGGAGGCTTCACAGAGGGGTCGACCTCTCATAAGACTAGTCACGGATATAGTGGAAGGAAATATGGGCTCTCAATGTACCACACCTTGGGAAAAGTAGTCAGTAGGAAGAGGAGCTGCCTAGGAGGCCACTGATAATGTAAGAGATAATGGGGAACTAGGGCAAGACATGGGGGGGGGCATAAATTAAGTTGAATATATATTGGAATGGAAGAATCACCTAGATGGTTCTTCAGTTTCCAGACTGACTTTGGAATCCTCCTACTCTGTGCAGAGAACTTTTTTTTTTTATTAAGAAGCTGTCTAATGTGAATTCCTTTGTCTTTCCCCTTTAATATTTCACCCATACTTACCTTCTGTTTCCCTGAGTCAGAGGTTAAGTATCTCTCTCTCTTTCCAAGGCTAACCTGGAAAGGAATTTTATGCTCCTAATACTGTTTCCTCTAAGATTCTTTGTAGAGTTAATATCTCTTGCTTCTTCAAGTCTTCCTTGCTGTTGACTTCATTTTCTCTTGTTCAGCAACATTTGTTATATCCTTTATAGATAGGTACTATCTTAGGCATAAGATAATGGTCAGAGATGTAGAAAGATTAAGATTATAGAACAGTTATTTTTCTGTAGGCTATACAGGCAGAATAGTTCATCCTCACTCCACAACTTTCTTCCTTAACCACTGTAGCCTTGCCAGCACAGTTCTTCCCCATACTAAAAATAGTTTCTTAAAGGATGCTAGTAACTTCATGCAAAATTCCTTGGCATTTTTAAGTCCCTATTTTATTATTGGTAGTACTGTATTGTTTTGTTCTAGGCATTGAAATATATTGTCTCACTTAAACTTCAACAGCTCTTTGAGGTCCTCTTTTCCCTATTTTACAGTTGAGGATATACTAAAGGATTGAACTCAGAAGGTAAGTAATTCAGCCAGGGTCACAAGGCTAGTGAGTGAATAATTGCAGATAATGTACTGCGCTAGTGCTATTGCAACTCTTTCCTCACTTGACTTTTGTGAAACAATCTCCTGGTTCTTTTCCTACCTCTCATGCTGCTACTTCTCTCTTTTACTGGCTGGTCTTCCATCACCTTAAGCAAGTGAGCCCTAAGGTTCTGTTCTTGCTCTTCTTTTCTTCTCTACTGCTTAACTACTGGTGCTCCCTCCCTCCCTAGGCAGCCTTTTCACTCATGGCTTCAACACTCTGAATTGAGAGGGTTATGATAATTACATTTTTATTCAGACTTTTTCTTCTAAGCTTGCAAAACATATTAGCATCTATGTCTGGTAATCATCTTGAAGTTGTGATGTGTAATATGTTGCACTCCATAGCATACCTACTTCTTACTTTCCAGGTACCACCACCATCCTCTGTTATTCAAGCTAGGGACCTACTGCTCATCCTCTTTGTTTAGTTGCCAAGTTTCTCCAATTGACCTCTGAAATATCTGCTGAATCCAATTTCTTCTTTTCCTATTTTTTGGTCTAGTTCACATCCTCATTATCTCATTTGGATGATAGTAAAATCTTTTACCTGTTTTCAGTACCTCTCCTGTATGATCGCCAAGATTATTTCCTTGGACTCTAGATCTGATCTTGTCATCCCCTTAAAAACAAACCCAAAAAAAACCAGCACACACACAAACTTACACTTTGCAGGCTCTTTTTTTGCTCACTGAATAAAGTCCAAATTCATTAGTCTGACATTGAAGGCCTTTTATGATTTATTTCAAAATTTTCTCCTCTACTGTCTTTACTGTTCTCAATCTATTTGCTTCTTTGCATAGTTCACTTATGTAACACACTCCCTCCCTTTATATACAGTGCTTCTAAAAGAGATTGGGGAGAGTTTGCTATCTTAAAGCACCAACCTCTCCTTTCCTGTATTATGCATGCCCCTGGTTGAAAATCCTTGCTTTAGTCAAAGATAACTTTTATTCCTTGCATATGGTATGCAGTTTCTATTAACTTGATCTTGCATAGGTTCTTTCCTCTGCTTAGAATTTCATTTGCAGCACTATTTATTGAAATCTTACTTTAAGGTCTAGGTTACATGCCACTTCTGAAAATCATTCCTGATCATTCCAGCGAGAATTCATTGCTTCCTCCTTTACTTTTCCACATCTCTATTCCTATCTAAATATCAGTTATCATTTATTTAAATTCTTTATCTAGCTCTTTTTCCCTCACTGGATCTTAAGCTTCTTCCCCAGTATCTATCATGTAGTAATAACTGAAGTGGAGAACGAAGAATGGAGTGGTATAGTACTGTATTAAGGAGAGCAGAAGTAAAAGAACATTTTAAGTTTGTAATCCTGAGGGACAATGAAATTGAGAAATGGAGAAATCGCTTTGGAAGGGATGATAGTCAGCTTTGCACTTTGAACTTAAGTCAGTTGACTGTCAGAGATGTGTAAGAGGTAGCAGCAAATACTGGAATGGAAGTTGTAGTAGTTCTGAACTTGTGATCTGACTGTTCTCTGCGTAAGGCATTGAGAGAGGGAAGAATGTAAATGGAGAAACGGCTGAAGATTTGCGTTAGAGGATAAACTGATCAGAGTGAATGTCATATGGTGGAATCAATATGAAGAGAAGAAAATTAGCAAGATTATGATCTCTGAAGCCAAGAGGAGAGTTTTGGGTTGAAGGGACTGTGAGACTACTTAGCATTTAAGTTGGGGTCTGGATAACAGTTCTTCTCTTCCTTAATCTGAGGATGATTTTGGGTTGCTATTTAACCTGTCTGGGTTTCAGTTTCTTAATCTAAAATGCATACTGCTTTACATTTGTAGCACTTTCACTTTCTGTCTTTGTGATTCTCAGATATCACCTTGTTTCTGGGATATTGAAAGGTTAAAGAGAAAGCATTTATAGCCCTATTAAATCACTGTGAGATGTATTCCTATAAACAGTAATGAATACATGTAGGAGTTGATGGTATTTCATAGCACTTTAAATGTAAATTATAGTCAACTCTCAATTTCCTTTTAAGTGATCATCTGCAGTGACTTGCTGCCTCCTCCCCTCCCAGGTCTCAGGCTACTGAAAATAGGGCTGTGAAAAGCACAGTGGGGTGAGTGAATGGTTTGCATGCCTGTGTATCTGTACTTCTGTCATCAAGCTAAATACAGTCCACTCTCAGTTACCTGTACTTAATAGAAAGGTGAATAATAGTGGAAGAGTGCTAAATATATAATCTAAATAGCATTATTTACATGCGCCTTGGGAAGATTTTATATTCTTTCTTTACCTACAGTGAGTTGCTATATTTTT
>NW_006441995.1:2005142-2138892 GCF_000325575.1 Pteropus alecto | reverse complement strand
ATTTTAAATCCTAAGCAATACTACGAAATAGTGGAAATAAACAGGCTGAAATATTTATTAGGTAATCCACATATGAATAATTGAGAGTTGACTGTGCTTTTTGGATCATCCATCGTTTTGTATTATCTGTGCTTTTTTTTTTTTTTTTTTTGTTAGTGTGGCCCAGTTAAAGATGAATAGCTACTTTTAAAATTATATCTCTATGATTAATGTACTTATAAAATTATATAGATACCAAAATAAATTGAAAGTAATTATATAAAACTAGCTAAATAAAACATTCATATGTCCAAAGTCAGAGGGGCTGAAAGAGAATCTAAACCTAAATACATTCTAAAAATTTTTCTTACAAAGTCATATAGCCAAACAGATTGCATAAATTGAACGATGTGCATGATAATGATGACTTTTACATAAAATACAGTAAAATTGAGGATGTACTGAAGTATCAGACGTATCCTGTTTAAGGAGTCAATTGAGTGTAGTAAGAAATTTAGAAAAGAGTTTTAACCTTAATTACCAAGATTTTAAAGAATCTGGCTCCTTCCATTATTTTACCATTTTTTACCCTCAGTGTATTTAAGAATTTGGATTTGTAGTGGTTTGTTACTGCCAGTTAGCATATTTTTAATGACTGTATTATATAATCAGGTTAGTAAATGTTATTATAAATCAGGAAGACAATTCTTGGCTTTGAAGAGTTTATATTATAGTTGGGATATACTTTTATCAGGGCATAGTATAAGACTAGTATTTGAAGCACCTGCCCATTATCTTTATAAAGGAATCAAAAGCTGGAGGAATTCAGAAAAAAATGGGAGCTATGTAAGGAATGACCTAGAGGGAAGACCTCATAGAAGTGTTGACACCTGTCAGAACTTTGCATAAAAAGGTTGCATTTGACTGATTGGAACTCTGAACAATGTTATAAAAAATCGTTAATTTCGTGAACTAACATATTCCTGGCATATTATTCAGTATTTGAAGAAAATGTTGAGAAAAAGTTGGTGCTGAGATCTTTATATAAACCTCCTAACTACTGATTATTGATTGTTTCAAACTAGGGTTCTTCTGACCTTTGAAAGCAGTCTGGACTTGACTGAGAGATTTCAGGCATGTTGCGAAGTAATTGTATGCTTGTGATTATGAGTACATAAATGCTTGGCTGCACTCCAAACCCAAGCATATTTTTTTCTTCCATCATTTTGTAGTATATGTGTCTCCCCTCCCCTTCATTAATACTGCATGTTCAAAGGGTTCTGTTAAATTCGTTGTCAAAGTTACTTCTAGGTGTGTGCAGTTTGGAAATAGGAACTATAAATGGGATGGGTAGTGTTTTTGTTACTTTTACTCTAAAATGACCATTTTTTTTTATCTCAAAAACATGTGACCTGACAGTGATATAGAATATTTGAAATTAAGATTACTCTGAAAAACATGGAATGTTTCATTGCCAAATCTAGATACCCTACCCAGGCCTCTAGTTTAAGTAAAGGATAAACAGTGTTTGGGAAAATTATTGCTGTATTAAAGCAGCAAAATGAGAGTTGAATTGCTGCTTGAAGGGATTTTGGTAATCTTGTTCACACTCCAGTGTAATTTCATGTGTTTCTTATAATGAATAAAGAATGAAGAGACAGAAATTGTAAACAAAGAAGATTGCCAAGTAATTTACTTTTAGCAATGAAGAAGGAACAGGCTGATGAAAGCATATAACTGTTTTTAGATGTGTGCACATGTATATTTTTATTGGTAGTTTCATACTTGAGAAATCACATCTTAAAATAATACTGCTAATTATTTCCATGCTTAATGTTCACCCCTTATATACTAAAACTTTTAATTGCCCTGTTTTTTTCCTACTCATAATTCTGTATAATACACTCCCTAACCTTCACCACACTACCATTACCATGGGTCCTCCCCCACAAGGGAAAAAAAAAGAGAGAAACTGAGAGGAATAGAGTTGCAGAAAGAGTGAGAAGACTCCAGTGGTTGGAGGTAGGTGAGCTGTGAACTCTAACATTTAGCTATATGGCAATTTGTGTGTGTGTAACCAGGTAGCAAGTGGAATATTGTGGAGTGTTTTATTTAACACGTGTTATAAATAAGTTTTTAACTGTATCTTTCACATATGATATTAGCATAAAATCATGATAATGGGATATTTGAATACAAATAGCTATTTCCTACTTAGTTTAGAATGACTTGTGGTTTTATTAGATTGTAAGTTCTAGTGTTATTTTTGAATGGCATAACTTGGTACAAAGCAAATTTAATGAGTTAAATTTTAGATCAGAGTAGTCTTAAAATGAGTTAAATTTTAGATCAGAGTAGTCTTAAAATGTTTAAATTACTTTATATATTTTAATAAGAACCTTATAATAGGCCTTTTCTCCTTTGTTAGGGGAGAATTTAGTGTTTTGTGTGTTCATATTTCAACATTGTTTTGAATACATAAATATATATTATTGTTTTACCTAGCAAAATGGAAGATATCTTAAAATATGTTATTTTTCAAAAGGAAATAAAAAGGAAATGATTAACACATTTGGATATACTGTTGCAGTTGCCTCTTGTGTTATTTTTCCTTCTAATAGTTATTTTGTTTTATTTAAAAAGTTTAGACTTTGAGTCCTAGGACAGATTTTTCACTTACATCAATAATTGTTTATGTATTATGAAAGTACCACAGAGAAAAAGTGTAATTATTTTTAAAATAAGTTATTACATTGCCATTAAATATTAACCTGGGGTACTCTAATATGAGTGGATTTGGGAGCGATAACACGTGTATATAAATTTTATTTCTATGTTTAAGAATATTTGGAAGCTCTTTTAGACATTATTTTATTAGCACTCTCATTCAAAACAAGAATTGTCTCTGTAATATCTGACAGATGTCCAGCAAAACTTTCACTAATAGGTAGCTTATTCAAAGCAATTTGTTCTGTTGTTGAGCTGCTATGTTTATTAATAAAATTTTCATATCAAATTAACCAAAAATTTGATAAAAGAATACTTTTTCAGTAATGGGTCCTAGTTCTTTCGTTTGAAACAATTCTTTTTATTCTTTCATTTTATGTTTATTTACAAATAAAAATAGTAGGTGTAATCAGATTGTAGACTGCCATATGCTATTAGAGAGAGACTTTTAACCCTTTTCCTCTCCTTTTATAAGCCAGTCACCAAGTATTTATTGAGTACCACTAGTGTCCAGTATTGTTCTGGTTGCTAGATGTTTAAGACAAGGTCTTTGATTACAAAAAAAAAAAATAGCAACATGAGCAGCTACCAATGTTTTCAACCTTATTATTTGTTGGGGACTGTGTTACAAACATTACTTAAATTGCCTAATTTATTCTTACATACCTAGGAAATATGTATTAATATCTCTATATAACTGATGAAGAAAGTGGGATCCAGAGACTGCCTAACTAGCCCAAGGTCATATTGGCAGTAAGAGAGAGAGAGGTAGGATTCAGATTCCATTTGTTTTTGATTCTAAAACCCATGCACTCAACCCTTTACAATCTTTCTAAAAACAAATACAATAGAAGATAAATCATATTCCTGGAATAACTAGTAACTATATGAGTATTGTATGTATTGTAGGACTGTTTATTGATTTGGAGCCCCCAGGAAGCAAGTTATTGGCTGACTTTTGGATAAAATTATTTCTAGAACTATTACATATTTCTCTCTTAAGAACCTACCAACTATATTTTTATTCTTTCTCTTTGCCTAGGGTCATTATTACGATATTGATTATTGTGTCTATTACTTCCCTGTGTAACATGGGACTGCTTTTTATTATCTTAACCTGTCGTTTCATTACTCTCAGCTCTCAGTTTACATTGCAGTTATTGTTCCATTATTTAGCAGTGTTTTAATTCTTTGATTTTTACTTGTATTGTGCTATAAAATGAAAACTATATAACCAGACTTCTTAATATGTATAGAAAATAAAGGTAAATGTGTTTTATTATAAGGAATTAAGGTGACCTTACTGTCAATAATATAAATGACCTGTAGTGAATAAACTTGGTGATGAGACACATACTTTGAATTTTATTGCCATCTTTTGGAATGCTTGGTTTTTCAACCTGGTTATTTTCCAGATAGGTAATTGTCTCATAGCATAATAGTTCAAGATAGATGAAGTATAATTTCATAAGAGTTGGTATATATGTATACAATATGGATAGTAGGATTATATAAAATAAATAAGGTACAAAATGTGACTAATATGGACAATGTAACATCTAAAAACATGTTAATTGCATGATACAGAGACAGTTTAACATTGGAGCTAAGAGCATGGGTTTTGGAGCCGTGCTGACCTGGATTTGAATCTTAACCTTGCCTCTTAGAAGTTTTTGACTTTGGACAAATTGCCTTTTCTGAAAATGTTTTCTCATCTCTATTGGAGATAACGCTTATTTGAGGAGTGAATGAAATATTCATGAAATACTTATTATAGTTTTGGCATATAGATAAAAATAAATAGATGATGCTAGGTGTTTATGTGGTCACTTAACACAAAGGAAATGAGAGAAAAGAGATAAATGTGAGCTGAAAAAATAAAATGGGGCGTTGTTCCAACTTTGATTAGGATGCGATTAAATTAAGAGGAATAGGGCATGAATAAAGTCATGAAACATTTTACAGAGAGGAATAATAAGGATATAGAATTTTAATATTTATATGGATTTGCAGGATAGGGGTAAGTTATTGAGGGCCTTGAAAACTGTGGAGACCTTCTTTCCACATGTTAAAGTATGTTATTTAAACCCATTTGCCATTTAGAAAAAAGTGCAACTCACTGGCAGCATTAATTTAAATTTACATAAACACACTTTGAGGCTGAAGCAAATCTAATTGGTTTTTCAATGTAAAAATAAAATATAAAAACTGTTCTTGGAGTTATTTCTTGTCCCTAATTCTAATGTAACAGAAATGTATACATAAATCAGATTCATCAAATGAATCTTCGGCTACCTGTTTGAGAATGATGTTAACATCACGGCATAGGAATGCTACATTTTCCAGGACTTAACATTTTCACTGATTGGGAAATGCTATATTTTGTAAATGGAAATGCCACCGCTAAAAACAGAATGTTATAAATAGAATGATGTATTTGTTTCCAAAGATTATCAATATGCTAGAGCAGTGAGAAAATAATGACAGTGAGATATGTCGTGGCAAACTTTGGAGGTAAAGTTAGGACTGTAATCTGGGAATTATCATGGTGTAAAAAAAATGCTACAGCCGCAAGCGCCGCTGGCGAGTATTTTCGGGGCAGATGGGAAATAGGTTAAAAAATTGTTTTTGAAAGAAAACATAGATCCAAAAAATGTTTGCTATTAGTGTACAGTTCTATGAATTTTCGCAAATTGAACACATGAATAATTAGAACCCAGATCAAGAATCAGAATATTGTAAAACCCTAGAAGCTCCCATTCTCTCCCCTTCCAGGGACTATTTCCCCTACCAAAGACTCTGACTTCTAACACGATAGATTAATTTTGCCTGTTTTTGAACTTTATATTATGTAGTCATACAGTATATACTCTTTTGGACCTGATTTATATGTCCAGTATTATGTCATTTTACCATTTTGTATATAGAGCTCAAGTTATTTTAATCCAATTCTGCTTATGTGTGTCAGATATGTCATGATATGTATCTTCCCTTTTAGAAAGGCAGTAGATTTGTATGAATGGATAGTTTGGAATAATTAACACTACTTTCAACTTTCTTTAAAATTTTAAATAATTTTATGAATATCTCTGTTTTTTCCTCTTCAGCCTGACCTTTTAATTTAATAGGTTTTAGCCAATTATCATATCTAAATTGGTGAATTCTTTTCTTTAATTTTTTTCTTAATTATTGTTTAATTATAAGGAAGCATTGATAATCAGATCTATATAAAGAGTTCAAAGCTACAGGTTAGAAAGAAAGTTGGAAAAATTAGAAGTTCAATTCAATAAAAGTCTTTGTTAATTGGTAGAATGATTGCCAAAATTGTTTTAATATTCCTACAGGGAAAAAGAGAGAATGATAAACATTACTTGATCCCTCACTTCAATAATATGCTCATGTGGAAAATATCAATGTGTTAATATGTTAGAATTACCATATGTAGTTTTAAGTGTACATCAGAGTTGAAAAGTTGTTATAGAACAAAGTAAGGATGCTTTTCCTTGAAAGAACATACATGTTTAAATGTCTTGTGTAATTCTTTTTTTTTAAGAGCGCAATAATAGGACATGCTATAGAAATGTACTACATTTTTCTTTTGCTGTACATGATAATGTTTTATGTTCCTTGACTTAAAATAAATTTTAACTGTTAAAGTTTTTTTTTTAACTTAACACTTCATTGAATTTTAGTTTATTTCTCCTGAGAGTTGGTGATACTTTGATAGAAAATGATTTTGTCTACCATCTCTTGGTGCTTGTCCCCAAGAAATTAGAACTGTGCATTGCATAGGAAATTGGTTAAATACTTGAAAGCAACTTGGCAACATGTGCTTAGCATAGATTAGTAAAGAACATATTACTTATTTCAGTATGCAAAAGAAAGAGTAAATGTGAAGGTGAAACAAAAATATTCAACTATACTGAAGGTGAAATTTCTGTTGAAATGTATTTTCTAAATGTTAATTGAAAAAATATTATTCACTTCATTTTAAATATTCAAAATGTTGTAAATTTTTATGCATTTTACTCTTTGGAATTATGGAAAATAATGAGGATGGAATTCTCTGAAGGTAAGAGCATTTAATAACCTTGGAAGATCCTTGCTGATTCTGAGTCTAGACTATTTCACTGGGCAAATTTAAACTGAGTATGGATTATTAGTTACCAAAAGAATATTTGTTTTTAGTGGTGAATTTTGAGTGATTGTTTGATTTTATTAATTAGGAATGAAAAATGCAGTAAATCTATATTTTTAATCATATTTTTCAAGATTATATTACTATTGCTCTTGTATATATCAGCACATCATTTTTTTTTCCAACTGTTTTACATGATTTTTCCTAGAATAGAGCTGAACTAGTATTGTAAAGTGTTGGCTATCTAACATAATCAGAATTTGGTCTGAAGTGATATTTTGATTATTAAAACATTACAAAATGTGCAGCGTTTATCAAATGAATTGTTTTAGTAGATAGTCTAGAAATTTTATATACTTTGAAGTAGATGTTGTTTCTTTCTAAGTGGTCCTCTTGGAAGGGCATGTACTTGTTTTATTGGTGATGTCACTGTTCAAAACATTTTTAAAATTCTGCTTCTGAAGAGTGGTAAAGCTTATAGTCCTTTAAATTGCTGCTTGGTTTGTCCTTTGGGGATGAATTGTTTGGGAAATGATCAAATACAAATTGGGCTCAGATATAATGGAAATTCATTAGTTCATTGATATCTTCCTTCATTAATTTGAAAAAAAAATTAGTTGAGCACCTGCTATATTCTTATCACTGTTAAATACTAGAATGTGTGTGACAAGATAATTTTTCTAAAAAATATACTACTGCTATTTATGTGATGATGACTGCCATTATAATCTAGTCGTTGGCTACCTCTGACAACTATTCTTATTTCCTTTAATCCTCTTGTTCACTATATGTGGCAGAACAGCCTCCTAAGCAAATAATATCTTGGAGATCGTGGTATGTTTGCAAAGGGAAGTCATTAGAAGATTCGTTCCTACTTATATTCTCTTTTCTGGGCCTTTGTACATTTGTTGCATTCTGTCTGGATTGTCCTTGTCCCAGGATTTGTAAGCTTGCCTCCCTCACTTCATTTAATGAACTCTTTCTGTATAAAGTAGCCCCCATCTCTATTACTTTTCATTCTATTGTTTTTTTCTTCCATAGTGTTTGTCACTATTGCTATTACAATATTACTTATGGTCTCCCTAGAATGTAAGTTTTATGAGGACAGTTTGTTTCATTTACCATTGTATCCTCAGTGCCCAGAACAGCACCAGCAGCACATTGTATCATGCTTGATAAATATTTATTGGTCAAATAAATGACTATCAAATGAGGTTTTCAGACCAATTTTTTTCCCTGCTTATGCAACATCTTAATTATGTAGGTGTGTATATCAGACTTTTCTGTTTAAATTTACTAATTATTTTATTCTAAAAAATATTTCTATATTTCTCATCTGGGTTAAGAGCAGTACTTTAATGGGGTCAAATCAGATACCTAGGAGACATCCTAGCCTCATTCCTTGTTCTTATTCTACACATCAGATCTACAACTCACATGGTAATGACTTTATCTCTGAAATGCCAGTAAAATCTGTTTTTTTCTGTTTCTGTTTCCATGCCTTTTTCAGGCCCTCAATTCCTTTCCTAGATAATTCCATCAGCTTCTTAACTATTCTTTCTGTTTTAGTTCTGCCCTTTCCTAATCTACTCTCTTCATTGTAGCCAGCAATAGGTTTTCCACAAAAATTTCCCAGCAGCACTGAGCATCTTCCTTCTTTGGACTTCTATAGTATATCATATGTTACCTTTCTTATAATATCGCTGTAATTTGTTCACAGTTGACAAATATTTATCGACCTTTACTATATACCTGGGTACTATTCTTTTGCTGATGATTCAGTGGTAAAAATATTAAGTCTCTGTCTTTGAGGAGTTTATATTCTTGTGGGAAGAATGCAGACAATAAACATGAATACAGAATTAATACAGTATTAATAAATTGTATAAATAATATAAAATTGAGCATCTGAAAGAGTTGACTGGTGATTGGGGGCATTGTCAAAATTTCTTTGAGATGGCGATGTTTAGTTGATACAGGACTAACTAGGAGGCACCAAGTGAAGATGTAGGGGGAGAGTCATCCAAGTAGAAGCAATATATAGTGCAGAGGCCCAGAGATAGGAAAGAACCAATGTGACTAGTGCTCGATGAGGGAGAGGGAGAGAAGAACATGAGGCTAGAGAGGTAGGCAAATAATAACTTGGAGATCATGGTATGTTTGCTAAGGGAAGTCATTAGAAGATTTTAAGCAGGAGAATGACATCTGATTAAAAAGATCGCTCTGGCTGCTCTGTGGGGAATGGACTGTGGCCGCTGGAGCAGGTTCTGCATGGCACATGTCACTAAATCAGTGTTAAATGAGTAAGTGAATGAATTAATCCTTTCACTTAATATTGTTTGAATCACATGAGACTTAAGTATTGTCTTCAAGAGGAGAAAGCAGCAAAACCTTCATTGTAGAAATGATGGTTGTTTAAAATGTCATTTCTTTGTAAGCTTTGTGTGTCTAACCCTAATTACTTTACTATTTTGAGTTACCAAATAATGCCTGAATTATCATTATTTAATGACAGTTCTTTATCACTGTGAGTAGAAATGCTGTATTCATTTATTCATTCAGTTAATTATTGAGTGTCTACCATAGGCAGAGTATTCTGCTAAGTTTTCTGAAATTTTAAGATTGCGGTTAAAAGATAAATCAGACCTTGCCCTTACTTCAGTTGTATGTTGTTCAAAAATGTAGACTAGATGAATAATTAAGCTTGACTGTCAAAGCAAGAGGCCGAAAAAGAGCTTATTAACCTTATATAACCTCTGTAAACTATGATTCTGTTCATTTCACTTTCCTGGTGCTGCTACTAGATGCTTTCATTTATATGTTGAATCTATCATTGGACGTATAGAGAAATAGAGAAAATATTAGAATGGTTGAAGCTAATGTTAACTTTTTTCTTTTAATGTTTTAAAATTTTTATTCTAGTATTAGCTGTGATAAATAAGCAGAATAGCTTATTGGCAGATTTAGGGGGAGGATCTCATATCACAATTTTTGTTTACATATTTTTAATTATCGTTTGTACCTCTCCATTTTTTTTTTTTTTTTTAATTAGTGAATGAAGTCCCTGCAACCTGTTCTCTGTTAGTATCTGGATTTTCAGCTCGTTATTCAAGCTGCAGCCTTTACTTTTCACTTAATTTTGCTTTTTAATTCTGTGGATAAATATTTATTTAATAAATATTTTTTATGTGCGAGGTAAAGTCCTGGATCCTGAATATTTTTAAAAGAAATTTTAACATAAGCACATTTGTGTCTTTGGTAAAAGTAAAATCATGCATCAGGGTTGGCAGAGGAATGTGTGTGCTAGAGGTCACTCAGGGATCATGACACTATTTCCCTTGAGCAGCACTTACGCTTCGTAATCCTCAGTGTAGTATTACCAGCAGCACGAGAGTTGACACTAGAGCTGAAACCCATTTTGCCATAAGAAATATAATTGTATGATGTCTGGGTTTTGGTTTGTTAAGGGATCTTTTATACTTTTAGCAAAAAGAGGAAGAGGACTTAACTATTTATTATATAGTATTGTTTTTTTACCTTTGTCATTTACCAGAGAAAGTATTGGTTAGGTGTACCAGAGGCATTATAATAGCCTGAAATACATAAGAGAAAGATTTTGAATTTTGAAAAATTTTGACTAGTGATCTGCCTTTAAAAAATAATTGGTGGATTAAAGTATTTGAGTGTAATTTTAACACTCAGTTGAACACTCTTATGTGTTGTTAAGTTTAATTGCTAGAAGTAGCATGCACGTGATTCTTAATTGATACTGTTTTTCTAGGTTTTATTTGATATTTATCCCTTGACCTGAACGTTTTTAGTAATCACTAAAGAAGGGCTTCATGGGTTATAAAATACTGTAGTCGAAGAATACTGAAGTCATACCATTCCTTACTGGTATGGAACCTTAGAGCTAAAGCTGAGTAAGCACTTAGAGTTTAGAGTTGGCAGAAACTTTAGAGATCACTTAATGTAGTGAGGCTTTAAAAAAAAAAAAAGAGATAGCCCTCTGTATATTATAGGGTAGATCAGCTGTTAATGTACTTTGAGGAAATGTGACAATATTAAAAAAGTTGCTTGAGATAAACTAGTCAGAACACTTCCCTCCCCTCCCCCCATTGGTTTTATTGTATGTGTGCACACACATGCACACATAAAATAAGAATTACAAATTATGTGAAACAACATTGTTTCCGACCTTATCGGTAATTTATATAGGTATGGATTAACTACAGTTTACTTTTGTAATACTATGAAATTAAAAAGAATACATATCAATTTGCTTTTTAAAATTAGCATATCATTCCTTTTTTGAAAATATATGTTCCTAATTATTACTGTCAAATGAAAACTGAGTTTGTAATAGGGAAGATCTAGATTCACATTCTTGTTCCATAATTTGCAGGGAAATATCTGGCTTGCTATTTAATTTTATGAGCCTAAATTTTCTTATTTGTGTGTAGGGATATAATGTGCATCTTGCAAAGTTGTTGTGTTAAATGAGAAAATTTGTTCTGAGACATTAGCATAGTGTCTGTCATAAGTACTCAGCATAAGTACTTAGATAAAAATCCAGGGTGCATATAAATAAAATAATTATTAATAAAAATATTAGTTATTCTTTTGATCATGGATATTTGGATTATTTGTAGTTTCTTGCTATTATAGACAGTGATTTTTACATAGTCTTATACATAAATCTTTGTACTTATACTTAAATTTTTCTAGGTTATATAAGTTGGTATAGAATTACTGCTTATATGATTTTATCTATATACACATATATCTCATAGCAATGTTTAAGAGTTGCTCTTGATTCATACTTTCGTCAGCAGTTGAGATTATTGGATTTACATTAAAAAATTTTTATTAGGAAATATTCAAACATGTACATAAGTATAGAAAAAAGTATAAGGAACCCTTATATATTCCTCACCCCACTTCAACCATTATAAACATATGGGGCAGTCTTATTTCATCTGTATATTTTTCTCCTCCTCTCCTCATGGATAATTTTAGAGCATATCCCAGGCTACATTATTTCATTTGTGAATATACATTAATATCTATCTCTAAGGACTTTTGAAATATATAACTGCAATGCCATTAACACAACTAGATAAAGTAACAATCAATTCTTAATATTAACTAATCAGTTAGTATTAAAGTACGAGGTTCACATACTTTTGATTTTTTAATATGTTAAAAAAGAGTAAACTGTTCCTCAAATTGGTTTTCTTTCTGGATAATCAGTCTGTTCTGTCTTATTAACAATTTATTTTTGTTTCGGTCTTAAACATTTTGAGTAAAGTGAGTTTAGATGGTTATTTGTCCTATTTTGTGGTTCATTGGGCATTCTGTTTCTAAGGTTTCATGTTTTTGAACAATTCTGAAAATTTTTCAGTATTTTACTTTCTGAATTTCTCCTGCAACTTCTCTTATCTTCTTTAGGAATTTCTATTAAATGCATGTTAGACTGTCTCATCATCCTTATTTTTTTATCGTTTTTATGTATTTCATCTCCTTTACTCTTGGATGCCACCTTATGTAAAATATCTTCCGATGTATCTTTGAGTTCATTGATTCTCCCTTCAGTTATGTTTATTCTTTATTCACTCCATTGAGTTTTTTATTTAAATCATGATTTAAAAAAATTTTTTTTCAATTATAGTTGGCATACAATATTGTATGCATTTCAAGTGTACCACATAGTGATTTGACGTTTATATAACTTAAGAAGTGATCACCCTGATAAATCTAGTACCCATCTGATACCACAGATAGTTATTACAATATTATTGACTATATTCCTTAAACCATACTTTACATCCCCATGACTATTTTGTAACTACCAATTTGTACTTCTTAATATCCTCCCCTCTTTAACCCACCTCCGATAACCCCCCCGCCCCCCAGCTGGCAACTCTCAAAATGTTCTCTGTATCTATGAGTTTGTTTCATTTCAAGATGCTCGTAAGATATTTTTTAAATAACGTTCTCTTGAATCTTATATTTTAAATCATTTCTTTATACCAAAGGTTTGCAAGTTATAGCTTCTAAATCTTGCAAATGTGGCTAACAAATGCTGTATTTGTAAATAGTTATTGGGACAGTGTCACGTTCATTTAAGTATTATCTATGGCTGTTCTGGTGCTACAACTGCTAAGTAATTGCAACAGAGATTGTATGGCCTTCAAAGCCTAAAATATTTACAGTCTGACCCTTTATGTATCAAGTTTGTCAACCCCCCTGCATTAGATAAGTAAAACATAATTATTTCATTGTATGTATATGATAATTCTAACATTTAAAGTCTTTAGTTTTTTTGTTTATTGTTTCTGTTTATAATGGCTTATTTTCATGTTTTCTGTTTTTGTGATTTTTGCTTGTGTACTTAAATTTGTTAGATTACCCAGGCTAAGGATGGCTTACTTGGTTGGGTGAGTAGGTTGAATGAGTGGGGTTTTTGGTGGAATTTGCTTCTGCTTGCTTCCTGGGAGTATGGTAGACCAGGGGCTACTTTAAATTCAAATGCTCACATTTTGGGCCTTGCAAATGAGTATATTTAGGTTCCAAAGCCGTGTGAGGTGCTTCAGAGTCTCAGGGAAGTCTCTTTTTATTTGTTTTGTTTTTGTTTTCAATTTTACCCAGAGCTACTTTTCTTTGCTATGTTCCTCTGTTGGATGAGTGTTTCATTTACAGTTTTTCCTAGGGTTTAGTCTTTCCTAAGGTCTAACTTTATGTGTGATGAATTCTTTGTCTTGCACTGGCCCAAGAATTAGCCATCCCACAGTCCTCAAGTCCTGCACTTAAGCTCTAGAGTAGTTCTCAAACTTTTATGTGGTATTGGAGGTCCTCAAGACCATCCCCAAGTTTTATAATTTGCTAGGAAGACTTATGGCAAAAGGATACAAAGGAAAATCAGCAAAGAGAAAATGTATGTGGGGTGAATCTGGGGGAAACCAGGCACAAACTTCTAGGGTCTTCTCCCACTGATGTAACACAAGACACACTTCATTCTCCCCAGCAATGAATTGTGACAGCATATGAAATATTGTCCATCAGAAGTTCATTAGAGACTTAGCCCCCAGGGTTTTTATTGAGGACCTTATAAGTAAAGTAGGCAGCCTCTGCCTGGCAGGTAATAAAATTGCAGACTCACAGAAAGAAGGCATGTGTTCAACATAAACCATATTGTTTGTATAAGTAGTTTAGGCCCAGTGAGGCACTCTTATCAGGGTGGTGGGAACCCTCCCCAAATTTGTTTTTAGATGCCAGCCAGAGGCCACCAACCTTGTAAGCAGACCTTTTTAAGGAAAAGCAGTTAGGCCTGCTAGGTTAACTTTTTTCTGCATAAATGTACAAATGAAGCACTTGAAAATCTTGTTTTAATGAAGAGTCAAAGTCATTAGGTATAAGAGGGCACAAGATTCTGCATTTTCGATATGCTCTCTTGTGGTACCCATGTTGATAGTTCACAGATACATTTAGGTAGCCCAGTGGTTGCTCTGAAGGCTAGAAGTCCTTTTTTCCATAAGTATTTCTGTCATAAACAAGTTTTTATTTCGAATTGGTAGAAAAAAAATTGGGGAGGGGGTAATTTTCTGTGCTGAGAATAAGTTTTTTATCAAGTGATGATGTGGTTTATTTCTTATTAAACTTGATCCAACTCTAATGAGATAGAAATTTATGCTTAAATATTGTCACATATTTTGTATTATTGGGAGAATGGAAAAAGCGACAGTTTCAATAACACTTGTAGAAAGGAGTACAGGGTCTGGAATGTTGGTAATATTAATTGTACAGGCCCTCAATCTCTTATGCACCACTTTGAAAACCCCAGAACCTTGAAAATGAAAGCTATTTCCATGAATAACCTGACCTAACAAAATCTAACCTGACCTAAACTCATTAGGCAGCAAAATCTAACCAGAATTTGTATTATCTTAATGTGTCTACTCACATGTTTCACTTAAAAAATATTACTGTATGTGAATATGCAGTGCTTCCCCTAACTCTGGGGATTTTTAATCTGTGATATATTTTAAAATAAAACTTTTAACTTCCTAAACCTATCTAACCCCAAGATTTCAGATAAAGGTCTTATGATAGAAATATAGAAAATAACAACTGTGTCTCCAAAGTACTGTTAGAATGCATAAATAAATATAATAATATTAGTAACCAATGAATCATATTCAAACCTGTTTATGCAAGATATAACCAAAGAAATGCATTATATTCGTTTTAAATAGTTCAAATCATAAAGGTTAAATTTAAAGAGCATTTGTAAATTTACTTTTAGATTTTGGTTATTGGTGTTAATGCAATTTTTTATGCATGCTCAAGTGAAATGTACTGAAGAATAACAAATAGTAAATTTGTAATTAGAGGACCTGTTTACATTTGTATTGAACAAATTAGTTGTGTATTATGGTATTTTTGCCTGATTAAGATCATCACTGACCAAGGCTCATGAAAAAGCTTAATATATCAGGTGTTTCTATTCAGGTGTGAAACTCCAAATTAGCCAGTATGTTTTTGTTTTGATAATATTAGGTGAGTTGTGTCTTCTTTGCTGTATATAAATGATTTTACATAGCCATAAAAACAGAATGTTAAACATGGAGATATTTGCAAAGCACTAATTCAGAACTTAGTGTATAAAACAGGAACTACCGTGATAAAGTCTATATAAGAGGTACTTAAGATAGATATACTAAGATGTCTCAGCAATATTTGGTGACTACCCAGATGTAATTTCCTAGATCAGACAGTATTACTCTTGCTTGAGGAAGGAAATTTTGGAAAGTTTTCTTTTTAAGGATAAGTTATTTTGATTACAACACATACTGAATTTGAGGAAGACAGACCACCAAACATAGAATGAGATGTGTTGCTTTAGTTGAAGATAAAGTATAGAATTGGAACTTTGAAGCACCGTTTACTTAAAGATTAAAATTGAATATGTTAGAGTTATGGAGAGAGTGAAAAGAAAAATCCAAGGGCAAAGAATAGAACTTTAGGTAATGCTAAAGGATATGAAACAGGAGGAGGGAATGCAAACCTTTAAGGGAGACAAGAACAGTGAGAAACGAAGAGGATCAAGGTAGTGTAATTATAGAAACCAAAGTAGAGAAGGTAGATTTGCTTAGGATTGGATAGTACTGTAATGGAAAAGTCAAGGAGTTTGAAAAGCTCCGGGCAAATTGTAAACTTGAGAGGAATCACGTTAGTGGAATGGTAGCCTGGACACCTGATCAGTGGTTTAGGAGATGATGAAGTAAGAATTAATTAACTTGAATCTCAGACTGGAAAAAGAAAGGAATGACGTCACTTCAAAAATGGGAAACCTGAGCAGAGCTTTTTTTTAAGACAGGAAAAAGCTAGCGAAAGAGACTGAAATCAATGAGAAATATTGAATAATTAATGATGGAAGTATTGGAATGAGATGATAAGATGTGGAATCAAGAATACAAATGGAAAGATTAGGAAAAAACATTTTCAGACTTCTAACTCATGCTCAAGTTGAGTGTCTTAAAAACCAGAGTGTATTTGTACTCTCTGCTCCTTTATTAGTTTCTAAGAGGGGAGCTTTTAATTACATTTGTAGAAGCCACCTGTCAGACAAGTGATCTGAACTATAAATAGTCATGTTTCATAGAGAAAAACAGGAACAGAGTAGCCATACAAGCAAAATGTACAACTAACTTTTAAATAATTCTAATAGGCTGGGTGTGTATTACAATTGTCTCAGCCTTTAGGCACAGCAGCTGTTCTATTCTTTTACAAGGTTCATTTATGGTGAATTGTTTCAGAGACAAACAGAATTTTTCTCTTATAATGAAAGGTTCCTAATTAAGGGATTGTGGAAACCTAATGATTTTACAAATATATTTGTAAATGTAATAGATTAAGACAGAAACTTTAGCAGAACATCCAGTGATTGTAATCTGTACATAGTAATTGCTTTTAGTTATTTTTACTATCTCAGAAAATGTTCTAGTTGCAGACTGTTTTCCATGTTGTTTTTCTGCAGAAAAATAACATTAAAATAAATGTCATGACAAAGATTTCTTTGAATGACAGCCACTTCTGTAGCCTGGTGAATGGCCTTTGTGTATTCTTTGTATAAACTTGTGTATACTTTGTACTTGCATAAAAGTAAGAGCTTTGTGAATTTGGTTCTGTTCTTTACCACAGTCATCTCATAACAAGTGTTATATAAGTCCAAGCATTCCACTGATCTCTAATTTTATTGCGAAAGGAAGAAAGAGATGAACTCTAAGAAAGCATTGTATACTTTTTTTAAATCAAGCATCTCTTTTTCATTTTCTGCCTCAAACATCTAAGCCATCTTTACAAATTCACAAAGTACTTACCATGTATAATAGATATGGATGGAATGATTAGGTGATTATTAGGTTAAGTAAATAGTTAGGCTTTAGTTCTTTATTTGACTAGTGAAGCTTGGCAGTGGGATTTCTAGCACTGCCATGGATGTAAATATAATGCTTGGAAAGGGGGTAGGTTGTGGAGAAGGACCAGAAAGGTGATTTTTTGAAAGTAGGTAGCAGGCTTAGATTTCTACTATTTTCCTTTTTGTATTCCTTAGGCACTGTCATTTAAGAAATTTTATATTTGACAAATTTGAATGGGTCAAAGCAATTACATTGTTAATTATAGTAAATAAGTTTGTTCATATTCAGAAAGTGAGATGTTTTGGTTAGATTTTGGGGAAATAATTTTATTTTATTTTTTGTTCCTCAGAGTTTGAAAAACAGATACATTTTAAAGTAGCATGATCATTTTTATTAGTTCCTCTTTTACAAAGATCTGTACTATGCTATTATAATTAATTACGAGGTAGTATTTTGTTGTAAATGCTTACATTTTAATAGTCAGAGTTCTTACCTGGGGACTTCTTTTGTTATAAATGCCACATTGTGAAAAGTCAGGTAGCAAATTTCTGTTTACTATAAAAGGAGAATAAATATAGTCTGTAATATCTGATAATATAACAAAAATGTTTTTTATTTTTAACTTTATTGAATTATACGAGAGAGGTAAATATATTACATGCACTGCTCAGAGAATTTCCACAGTTTGACACACTTGTGAAACCAGCACCTAAGTCAAGAAATTGGTATGAAGTTTTTATCTATTTCTCAATAGTCTATTCATTTATTCAGCAATTATTTTTTGAGTGGTTACTGTGTGTCAACCATTGTTCTAGGTATTAGAATGATATCACGGTGAACTAAAACAGACTTACAGTGTGGAGAGATAAACGTCAAATAATCATACAAATAAATGTATAATTACAAACTGGTATGTACACTGAACGTACACTCTCATATGAAAAGCAGTATGATGAGGTACACTGTAGGGTGTTGTATAGTGGAGAATAAGAGTAGACTCGAGTCAGATTGTTTAGATTCAAATCTTGTTGCCACTTCTGGTATTAGCATGACTTTAGGCAAGTGAACTAATGTTGTCTCTAAGACTCATTTTTTTACATGGGGATGATGATAATAATAGTACCTACCTTATATAATTGGTGTGGAGATTAAAAGAGATTATATAAAAATATTAACACAATATTAAAGGTTTTCTATATTAGTAATTATTTTTATCAGTGCGTGTTGTTTCATATTGTAACATTCTTATTTAAAAATGATATGAAAGCATATTTTATGGAGTAGATTCTTGTCTTCTACAGTTCAGATCAAATAATCCAAAGGGATATCACAATCTAGTTACATAACATGTTGGTGATCTTAATAGCATGTTTCAAATTTCATTGTGCATAAGATTCACTGGGGTGCCTCCTATAAATGCAGATTACTGTGAGTCACTTTCTAGGCATACTTGATTCTGGAATCAGTAATTTCTTATAATAATTCATGTATATCTTAGGAACACAGATTTGAAAACCACAGTCTGTTTTTGATGCAGGCCAAATAGCTCATTATTTTGTCTTATCATTTTAACATATAACATTGTAAGGTGTTTTTTGTTATTGTTTGGTTTTAGTACATATGCTTACTATAAATGGTAAAAAATTTCCCCTAAATCTACATTTGCTCTAGGACTCCCTATTAGTCAGTAGTATCATACATCGGTTTCCCCAATTGAGAAACCCAAATTCATCCTTGATTCCTACCACCTTCCCTCCTATTTCTAATCCATTATTGATGAAGTTAATAAATAAGTTGGTAAACGCTATTTAAACTTGCCTTTCTCCTTTCCTGTAGTCTATTCTCCAAAGTTGTCTTTCCAAAACACAGAGCTGGTCATGCCATCCACTTTCATAAATATCTAAGAATTTAGTAATTACCCATGGCCCAAAGATACCTAAGTTTTTTAGTATATCTTAAAAGGCCATTGGAATGCAGCTCTGCTTCTCTTTATCCCTTGTCATGTTTTCTGGGAGTATAGAATTTCTTGCTGTTCCTAAGTTCCTTGAGAAAAATGCTGTATTTTTCCATGTTTATATACTCTTCTTTCTCATCTTATGAGCCTAAAAGACATATTGCTTATGGTCAAGGATCAGTTCCCATTTTAACAACTGTTTCACTCTCTAGCTCAGTCTTTCTTTCAACCAGTGTTTATTGAGTACCTACCATGTGCCTGGCATTGTGCCAGAGACCAGGGATGCATATGTAAACAAGACAGACAGGTTTCCTGTCCTCACTTGTCTTACAGTCTAGTGAAGTCTCTATCAAGCACCCTTCTTTCATTTTGTTTTCATAGTATTTATTACCTACCTCTTTATTATATTACTATTAAATGTTTATGTGCCTCTCTTTTCTCATTTAATTTTAATCTCCAGGGCTGAGACCTTATATTAATTTCTTCACCTAGCAGTTGGCCCAGTATATGGCAAATACTGAGCACTAAAATGTACAATTGAATAAAACTTAGAAATTTAAATACAGAGCTACTCCCAGGATGAATCAAAACTATTCTTTATAGAATACATTTCTATTTTTAATGATATAAGTAATAAAAATACTGATTACAATCCAGAGGGGAAACCTGTGTGCCCACTATATTGTTTCTACTCTGTAATAGTGACTTTGTTATAATTTTTTTCTTTAGGAACTTTGGGAGGAATATTCTATCATTTAAAGTTTAATTTTAAGCCATTAAATTCAGTTGTATTTATAATTCAAATTAATGATTTGAAATAAAGATTATACTTCTATTTATTAAGATTATATAGTCATACAACTGTTAATAGGAATTCTATTCAAATGAATCACTAACTTTCTGGCTGACTTTATTTTGAATGTTCTGTACCTAGGTCAGTCTTGGTCTATAGTTATATCTTATAATAACATAATCATAATAAACCAATTGAAGACATGGTTTTTGTTCATAGAATTTTAAAACAAATCAGTGAACTGATAGATGTCACTTGTTTAATTTATCCAATTAAATATATGTCCTTTCAACAAGGGTTCCCCCCATTAGAACATAAACCTTTTCCCCTTTAAATCATTCAAAATGAGCAATCCTTTGGAATTAAAAAAAGGAGGACATATTTTTGTATAAATAGAAAGAGGAAAGTATAAAATAAGGTAACCTGAATTTTGGATTCAGAATTGATGTGGAGGAAAAGAGATCTGAACCCTTGGGCCATTGGGAGACAGTCTTAAAATGGTGCAGATCAGCACAACTTGCTTTACCTCTTCCATTATCATTGTAAGAGTAGAGCACTAGAACAAGAACCCAACAAAACTGTTCTCTTTCAGTCTCTGGTAAAAAGAGATAACATCTAGTTTTAAGAAAATCTTAGAAATAGTAGTTGAAATTTAAGTATCAGTATTTATGGTGATTGTATCATTTTTAATACAACCTGGCATATGTTGAGGAGTAAAAAGAGGTGGTGTAATAATTACACTGACACATTAGTATAAATTGGAATCCAGGCAGATCAGATATGGACTGTTATACTGCTGCAATAGTGGTATGAAGAATGTGTCATGGGAACATGAAGGAGCTTATAAGTTAGGAAAAACCTTTACATTCCTGAGCCAGAATTCTAATGAATGAGAAGGATTTCCTCCAAGTTGGGTAGAGAAATGAGGCATGCCAGGCTGAGGACTCTCGTGCCATCTTGCTGCTGTGTAACACTGCCTCTATTTAAATCATTCCTTCTCAAGAGGTGCGTCATGTTCATTAGTCCTATGAAAACATTAGTTTTTATTATAAACTTAATGTTTAAGAAAATTATAATGAATTGATTTATTTACAGTAGTAATTGATCGATAGGTTTTCCTTGCCCATCTCTATTACAGTATTTATATTTAAAATATACCAATGAAAGTTGTTATCTGCTACAGTTGCTTGAGAGGAAACATGATTATTTTCAGTATGTGACAGAAGATAATAATTGTTCTAAATTCTAGATTGTTACACCAGAACAAATGGGTAAAAATATTAAAAAGGGCAGATTTTGGCATCAGTATAAGAAAAAATATTCTACTGCTCTATCCAGAGACGGAGTAGGTTCTCCTGGGAAGTCCTGAGTTCCTCTGCATTAGAGGTAAAACAAAGGCCTTTTCCCCAGGGCGTGGTCGTTGAGATACCTTTCTCTACCATATTATGTAGCTCTTTGATGTTAGTAATTGTTAGAATTTCAGGAAATGTTAGATAGTTTGAAGCAGTGCTTCCTCAACTATCTAGGGTGAGAAGATGTAATTCCAGTGTCTTTACTGATAGAGAAGATAGATTTGATGCTGGCTTTTGCAGAAGTAATACCAACTAGAGTAATTTCCATATATTTTTGATCATTTATGTCTGCTTACAATAATCATAGATAATATTAAGGACATAAGTATATACAAGTTTTTGTGGTCATGTTTAATTTTAATATATTAAATTCTTATGTGCCCAGCTTTTGTAGTTTGTTGCTGAGGTAACATTTGTTCATATATATTTGCAGTAAGTCACAAAAAATATTGTTCAACTCTGCTCTTATTCCTAATTACTTTTTGATATTTCAAGAAGGCAGATAAGATGATAAAAGTTTCTACTTTAAAGATGAGCAAATCTCGGATCATAAAAGTAATGCACTAAAATATATAACAAAAATTCATTAATTTAGACACACTAATATATGAGTTAAACATTTGCTTCAGCTAACCACATAACTTTCACTTGATCCATAGCAGTTGTTTTTACTAAACAAATAATTTTTAATTATGGTTGCTACTATTTATTGTCAGGCACTATTGCTAAGTTGCACCTCACATCTTGTAACAGTGCTTTAAAAGGTAAGTGGTTATTGTTTTCATGATAGATAGGAGAAAATGGATTCCCATGAGGTTAAATGACTTATCCAAGGTTACATAGTTTGTAGGTGAGTAAGCTACATTTGAATCCAGTTCTTTTTTTTATTCCACAGTTGTTCTTTCCATTACTCCCAAATAGCTGTATGCCAGTAGTTTTTGGACATTTATTTACTACATGTACTTGAACCTGAATTTGTATAAAAGTCAATTTTGTGTTGTATATTTATCAACAGGTAAAGATGTTAATACAGGTTTTTTTGCAGCATGTTTCAAAGCAGTCTATATTGAAAACACTTTGAAATAAACGTATGTTTACTCACACACCTATACATATATGTGAGTTCGTGTATACACACATGCACATACACAGAGAATTAAGCTGGAGGGGGAATTAATATATATATATATGTATATGTATGTTTGTAGATATATACATATAGATAGATAAAAGCTCTATTATAGTTTTCCTAGTGGTTTTCTGTGTGTATGTGTATGTAGATCTGTATATGTTTTTATAATATTAAATTGCTTAATATTTAAAGTTGACTTCAGTTATTTCATTATGTCCAGAGAGATGCATCAGAAACAAGCACAGGACTTACAAGTTACACAATAAGAGGAAAAGAGCCACTATAATTCTAGTAGTTCTTTTGTGTTTTGCTTCCTTGCAATTGAATGGTTGGCCATCATAGCCAGCTAGTTACAATTTATTTTTCTTTTTCCCTTATGCAGCTGTGGGTTTCCTAAACTTCAAGGCTACAGAGAATATCCTAATAGATTATCTCATTTTTGCTTTATACTGTTCACATAGCACTATAATCAATAGACAGTTTTGGGAAACTAAATTTGAAACATTAGTGAGAGTATAGAGAGAAATAGAGAGAGGTAAACCTCTTAAATAGAGAGAGGTAAACCTCTTAAATTTCTTTTTGTTTCTTTCCCATCTCCCCCCACCCCAATAAAAATCACATTGATTTCAGCTTGCTTACTACTCTTCTTAGTGTGTAAGTTCTGACTAGTATAGGAAGTTGGCAGAGTAAAACTCCTGAGCCAAGCTCATTTTATTGAAGCATAGCCACATTCATTCATTTATGTATTTTCTATCACTGCTTTCTTGGTACTACAGCAGAGTTGAGTATTTGAAACAAAGACCTTATGGCCTGCAAAATCTAAAATAATTACTATATGGATCTTTCCAGAAAAAAAAAAAAATGCAGACTCCTGATCTAGCAGGTGAGGAAGAAACCAGGGATTTCTCATTTTTTTACAATAACATCGTAGCACGTAAGCATTATATAGTATTTCATGTCTCTGTTTCTGAGAGGAAACATGTTCTATTTTTCAGCAAATAGATCATGAAGAAACTTTGAAATTATTCCCTAGTTGGGAGTTCCTGGTAATTAATTATATAAAAAAAGGGGTGATGGGGGAAAGGAAGGAGAAAGGCTGGTTCATTTTGATTTGGATTGACTAACACCTGTATTACAGTGTGGTAGGTTTATTTTTGTGTCATTATTCATTAGGCAGATGTTTGGCCCAATACTAGTTTCTTACCACCTGTCAGTTTTCAAAGAGTGTCCATTTTTTTTTATTGTTATTGATTAGCATATTTCTTCCACTTGTATGTAAGGTCCATTAAAGACCTTATTCTTTGCTCATTGATGTATTCTTAGTACCTAAAGTACTGAGCATAATAGGTATTCAGTTACTACTCATTGACTGAATCAACTCAAATATGAGATTTTGTTTTGAATATGATTGTATAACATGTTTGTGTAAGATGATTGTAACATTGTGGCTTTTAAAAAATGTTTGCAACAAGTTTGTACCTAGAAAATATGCAATAATTAGAAACCTGCAAGCCTTTGTTAAGTATATATCTTTTCAGACTCCTCATCTTAACTGTTAGTCCTATCAGATCGTTACCTAGAAGTGTGTCGTTATTTTAGTGAAATTTTTTGTTCATGCCTGACAATCTAATTATAAATTGATGTAAAATGGTTAGGTTGTATATTTTCCTTTAGGTGAGTTTCACACTTGCTCCTTTCGATCCTTAACTCTGACTTTGCAAACTGCAGTACATTCTAAATTATGTTAAGGATGTTTGTAAAGTTTTTATGAAGTTCTCAAATACAGTTAAATCGTTTTAACATCATTGGATTATTTACAATTTTTCTTCCTCAGTCTTTCCAAACAGATACCACTTATTATAACAAAAAGATATTACTAAATACAGTGACTTGTCCATGGTCTCTTGCAACTCTTTTTAATGAGATCTGATCCCACTCAGTGGTGAACTGTTTTTATTCCACTTTTAAGATAATCTCGAAGGGTCACTAATTATAAAGACATATTCTAAAGCCACTTAGATCCAATTTCATTGGAGTTAAAAAACATTTTTCAAAATTTGTAGATGTTCTAAGATCAAATGAATGATCTCAGTATGTTGCAATTTCAGAGTGATTGGAAATAGCTGGCATATGTAGTGTGCTTAGTGGTTTAACCCTAACCAATTTGTGGTTGTCATGCCTAACATAACAGTGGAGCAAGGTAGGTAGATGCAAGCTAAATGTAAAATGGGACAAAGCTAACAGTTTCATTTGCTGAGGAAAACACTAATTCAAAACAAATCTTTCCTTGATTTTGTGTTAACAGATAAACATCTCAAAGGAAGTCATAATGGCCCTTTAAAATATCTGCAGTGTGATACAGGATTTTGTTTTTTGTTTTTAGATTGTGCTTTTCTTTAAAACAAATAGGATGCCGAATATATTGATAGAAAAATAGCTTATTAGCAGCCTGAGGAAATTTGATGCTATTCCAGGGATTGGCATACTGCTGAAGATGGGACCATATTTGGTTGTGGACGATTTTTGTAGGGCAAGTGAGCTGAGAATGGTTTTTATACATTTTTATATCATTTTTCCTTTAAGTATTTTAAAGATGTTGTTCCTCTGTAGTTTTCATTTGCCTTGTTTCTCACAAGAAACTTGCTGTCATCCTTTTCTTTGCTTTTTTCTATGCAGTTTATCTATTTGCATGTAAGATTTTCTTTACCAGTGGTTTTGAGCAATTTGATTTGATTATGATGTGACTTTGTCTAGTTTTCTTCATGTTTCTTGTACTTGGGGTTGGTTGGCCTTCTTGGAATTATTGGCTTATTTTCATCAAATCTGGAAAATTTTCATCTGTTTTTTCCTCAAATAATTTTCAATCCCTCATTTTTTTCCTTTGAGGAAAGAGTTACACATATTGTAATTGTTACACATGTTGTAATTGTTAGGCTGCTTCAGGTCCCATAGTTCACTGATACTCTTTTAACTTATTTTTTCTCTTTGTGTTATATTTTGGATAGTTTTCTATTGCTTTGTCTTCAAGTTCACAATTCTTACTTTCTCTAAAGGCTATTATGCTCTTATTCCCAGCCAGTATATTTTCATCTGAAATATTGTAGTTTTCATATCCAGAAATTCAGTTGAGTGCTTTTTACACCTTTCATGCCTCTCCTTAAGATTTCGAACATAACAGTTAGAAGAACTGTTTTAATGCCCTTTTCTTCCAATTCTGCTTTTTCTTCTAATTCTAACATTTGTATCTGTTCTGGGTCATTTTCAATTGATTGATCTTTCTGCTCATTATGGGTCATATTTTCCTGCTTCTTTATATGAATGCCTGATGATTTTTGATTGTACGCTAAACATTGCTAGTTTTACCTCCTTACATGCTTCATATTTTTTCTTTTATAAATCTTCTTGAGCTTTGGTCTGAGACACAGCTTAGTTAATTTGGAAACAGTTGAATTCTTTCAAGTCTTACTTTGAAGATTTGTTAGGTGGGGTCAAAAAAATGTTTAGTCTTAATCTGATTTTTCCCACTACTAAGCCAAAACTTTTCATGCAGCTACCTGTTCTGTATGAATACAGGGTACTCTTTCCTTTAATTCATACACACATACACCAGTCATTGCTATACTGACTACCTGAAGGGATCCCTTTGCAGATCTTCAGAGTTCTCTCTGTAATGTTCTCTTTTCTAATACTTCTTGGTCTCATTGGACTGTGAGCTCTGTCTCCTCAACTCGTAGTTTTCCTAGGTTTCTTCTCTCAGCACCAAGGCCTGAAAATGCTCTTAAGACAGTAAACCAGGACAGTTGTAGAGCACACTTGCTTGTTTAACGCCTCTCAGGGATCATTGTTCTTTACTTCCTGATGTCCAGTGTCTTGAGAACTATAGTTTCATATACTTTGTCTAGTTTTTTGTTTGTTCATATAGGATAGTATTTTTGGTGCCCGTTTCTACATTGTAGCTAGAAGTGAAATTTGAGTTGTTGAAATTTAAGATTTAGTGGTCGAATAATTCCAGGTGATGACACAGAGTTGGTCCATAGGTATGAATAGAGTATAAATGTAAAGGTCATTGAATGAATCATCCATGTGGACTTTGAGTCATTTAAGTAGATGGATTTGAGATCGAGATTAAACTTTAAGCCAAGAACCAAAATTATGAGGTGTTAATACTGCACGTTTTGTGTGTTTGGTTAGGAAGATACTCTTTAAATTATGTTGAATTATCTTGTCTTTTCTTCTAGAACCTTCTGATAACTTAAGGGAGATTCTCCAAAATGTGGCCAAATTGCAAGGGGTATCAAATATGAGAAAGCTAGGCCATTTGAATAACTTTACTAAGGTAAGTAACTTCAATATTTATTAATATTATCTAAAATTCTTTATTCCTTATTATACTTATTAGGTGACTTATTAGGTGCTTCTTAACCATCATTAATAAGAAATTCTTGAGGAGTCACTCAGTGTTAGTGTTTTCCTATAATGCTTCTCATGGATTTCGTCACGTGTTTTTAAATTTAAAAGTATTCGAATAATGGGAGTATTCTATGCTTGTAGAAAATTTGATAGATTCAGGAAAGAATAAAGAAAAAAATCACTGAGAAGTCCATAATCCAGTTTTTACTGTTAGTCACATAATAATGTATTTTGCTTACCTTTTTATATGTATTTTTAGGTGATAATATATGATAAATGTTTGTGTATATGTATGAGTATATGTTGCATTTCATAGGTATAACCATAATTCCTACAGAAATATTAGAACTTCTCTTTCTCCTTGATACTCTATTACTAGTATCTGGATCTCGGTTAGAACCCAAGATAAAAGTGGGGGCCTTCATCCTAAGTAAATACTGACTTGCTCTCTATTAGCAGCGAAGAATTCCTGAATTTGATGGATTGGTATGTTTTTGAGCCTAGTAATGCTTGACAACCAACTCTTGGAAACATTGAAGTGTCTATTATTTGAGGTGATGTCATAAATAAAAATCAGAGTGGATCTTTTGGGAAATTTTATTTTCTTTTTTTAGATTACTAAATATAAATGGTTTTGTTCCATTTTAAATACAGGAATAATGGTATGTTTTAAGCCCTTACTACTATAAGTGTGATCCACAGACCAGTAGTATTGGCTTTGCCTTGGAGCTTGTTTGAAATACGCTATTTTCAGCCCCACTCCAGACTTACTAAATCTGAGTCTACATTTTAATAAAGATTCTCGTGCATTTCTTTGTACATTAAAGTTTCAGCAGCACTGTTTTAACACCCCAAAGTCTTTAGTTCTTTGCTATCTGGTAATTGGACTGTGGCTTGGATTTGATTTGATTTGATAGAAATAAAAGGAGTTAAGAATATAGTGACTATATAACACATATTTTTTTCAATAGGGTATTGTGCAGTAAATATAAAATAGGTTAGGTTTTTTTCCCATAATTAGGGAAACAAGTACATATGCATTTATTTTTCTTTGGCGAAGTTTCAAAATACTCTGGCATTTATTTTTATATAACAGATGAGAAAATTATTTTATAATCAGTAGTCCTCAACTTTTTTGGCACCAGGAACCGGTGCTCCTATGAGAATCTAATGCCTGATAATCTGAGGTAGAGCTGAGGCAGTGATGCTAGCACTGGGGAGCGGCTGCAAATACAGATGAAGCTTCGCCTGCTTGCCCACTGCTCATCTCCTACTCTGCAGTCCTGTTCCTAACAGGCCACGGACCACAGTACCGTGGGAACCCCTCTTTTATATGAGGAATGAGAAAGTGATTTTTTAAAAACAGCTTTTAAAAACATTGAATAGGTGCTTGAGAAGGGATTTTCAAAAATATCCCTATGTATGTTTTCATTTTTATGAATGTAATGAAAATCTTAAAATACCTTTCTTCAGTGTGTTATTGTCAAGTCTTTAATACCCAAAATTATTGCAAGGTTGTAAATTTCATCTCCGGGTTTCAATCCCTTCTATTAAATTTCCAGTTTTATTTCACCATTCTTCATTCAACTCTGATAAGTCATTTCAGTTCAGACTAGCCACATTTCCAGTGCCCATAGCCACCTGTGGCTAGTATGTACCAACCATAATGAACAGTACACATATGGAACTTTTTGGATTAGAAGTGATTTAAATATCTATTTCTGGGAATCTGTTGGACACTTTTCTTTTTTCTTCTCTATTCCCCATTTATTTCTGTCTAGTCCCAGGCTGTCTTGGGTTAGGGTCAGTTATCCTCTCTCCCCTCCTATTTTCCTCCTTCATTTTCTTGTTTCTCTGTCTTTGAGTTTTTCCACAGTATTTCACTAAGTTGTTCCCTCCACTTGGACTCTCCTTGGGTTGTGCTCTCCCAATCTCCCCTTCCCTCCACATTCTCTTTCTCTCCTCTCTATTCCTTCTCTGCTTTTCCATTCATCTCCTCTCTCTTAACCTTTCTCTTCTTGTCTCATTCCTTCCTCCTGCCATCCTTTATCCCGTTGTACCACTGTAGAGTATAGAATGATTTATCTTTGTAATGAAAATGCCTAGACTTTGGGGCTTTTTCTTTTCTTGTTTGCATTTTGCTTTGCCATATTCTTTCTTTACAATTTTCACAGTTCCCTCTGATCCTAGTACCAGCTGATAGCAGCCCTTTTATTTGCCATTTTAAATTATTTATGGATTTAAAGACCAGATAACCAAACTTAGTAAAGTTTATCTACAATATCAGGGACTAAACCGTAAGTTGGGTCTCCAGGACTGTCCCATTAGTAAAGTTCGCAAACATTGGCCTTGGTAAAATCTGTTTTGGCTGTTTGGTGATATAATGAGAAAAGCATGAGCTTTAGATAATAGAAGAGGACCTACAGCTTAGCTCTGACCCTAACTGGCAAGGCAATCTTGGTCATATTTCTTTAGTTTGAAGTAGTCTTGCTGCCACTAAAGGCAAAGTCCTAGTACAGTGCTTGACACATAATATGTACTTCATAGCAGGTAGTGCCTTTCAGCTTGGGATTTGTTTTGTGTTTTGTATTGCATTTTTTGCCACTCTTTTAGTGTTTTGACTGACTCTAAGGAGATGAGTGCTTAACGTTTGAGTTGCAGATTGGTAAGCTTTTACTGTAACTGGGATTTTGAATCTCAACAATATTGACATTTTGGGTCAGATAATTATTTGTTTTGGGAGGCTGTCTTGTTCATTGTAAGGTATTTAGGAGCGTCCTTGGCCTCTACCCACTGGATGCCAGTAGCACACCTCCACCAGTTACTACAAGCAAAGATGACTCCAGACATTTCCAAATGTTTCCTGGGGGACAGAATCGCCCCTAAGAAACACTGCTATAAATAAATGTCTGTAGATTTTATTATAAATTTTCTCCAAATACCTAACACAAAATAAACACCTACTGAATTCAATCATAATGTAATGTATCTTTGAGTTCCATTTTGTTGGAGAGCTAGGTTAATAAATATTTACAGCTTGTATTCCTACAAAATATGTAAGTTTATTTCTTTATAGAGTAAAATTTGGAAATTTTCAGAAATCTCTTTAAAAATAGCTCTATACACTAAGAAAATGAGAAAAATAATTACGATGCCAGGAGACTATTTACTTATGACTAGTTAGTTAGGAATTAGTTGATTACCTTTCTCTGTGTTCCTGTAGCAGCTTATGTATGTATCTACTAAATTTTATCTATTCTTTTATTATTATATGTCGTGGGTTACTTTATTAAACTGAGTTTCTTAAAACACAAGAAATACCTGGTTTTTATTTTTCTACTCCTAGATACTTCTCTAAAACCTGCCACACAGCAAGTGTTTAATTAAGGTATTATATTACATTGGGAAGATTTTGCATTTTAAATGTGAGTTTTTGTTGTATTAGCATTTGCTTTGTTATTATTATAAGCCTACCTGTTAGGATTAAGTTAATTTAGTAGATCAATGGGGCTAAAATGTTGTATAGGGTGGACTTCATCTCCAGAATTAAGCCTCCTTTTAAGGTATAAAGAAAGGGTGCTAGTGATATGATCCTATAACCATGTGAATGTCACACATCCATGCTTGCCTTCTGACATCATTTCACTAGATAAAGTAATGTGTATAATAGACTGCTGATGAATATAATCTTAGCATTCTATTTTTAAACTATCAACATACTCTTAATCTAAAGACCTGTTTTTTTAAAGATGAAAATATTTCAGCTCTTTCACAGTCTAAAAGTTCTTTTTCTTTATTTAATCTCATATATTTATATTAAAATCTCTAAAGGAATCTTTATTTTGCTCTTTTTAAAAACTTCAAAATAGTATAAGCTAAATATAAAAAATTAAAGTGGTATAGAATAATATGTTAAAAAATGAAAGTTCTTTCTTACCTTATTTCCCATCCACCTCCCCACTCTGACAAAAATACCATTCTCCAGAGGTAACCACTAGAAAGTATTTATCCTTCTCTAGTATTGAGTGTGTGTGTGTGTGTGTGTGTGTGTGTGTGTGTGTGTGTTGAGTTGTGAGAGTTAAAAGAGTTAAACAAAAAGAAGTGTTTAATAGAATGCTGTTTATTTATCATTATATATGTATACACAAAGATTTTTTTATGAGATAATATGAGATCATTAATTTGTAATTTTTTCCACTTTCCAATATATCACAGAATCCTTTTTCTATAAATATAGATCTTTTTTATAGCTGCTTATGTATGTGTTATATATATATATATATCCACACATACATCTATATACAAACATGCATACATACACATACCATAATTTATTTAATCGTTCCACCATTTAAGAATATGTATTTCCTACTTCTTTTTGCTATTTTAAATAATTCATTAATATCACTCTTGTGTACTTTTTGTGCAAGGTAGGAATTTTAGAAGTGTGAAGACTTAGCCAAGAACATTTGTTCTTTTTATTTTAAAACCTCGTAAATTGCCCTCTGAAAAGACCAGGCTATGAAATTCTAATCTGTGATCAGATTTTTTTTTTTAAGTTTGGGCTATTCTGTCTGCTTCTCTTTTAGGAGAACTATTCATTTAACTTTCAGAGCAATATGAGTAAATTGGGAATAGCATTTAACTGCTCAGTTTTAACTGATTATTATATTTAAAAATTATTTTAGCAAGCATCTCAAGACAATTTTATTATCTAGACATGGTTTAGACTTCTATTTAAACTTTGTCAGAATATAATATTGATGGTAACCTGTTTTGAATATTTTAGTACTTATAAGACAGCCGTATGGATTAATTGTAACAAATACAGTGATTGGCTGATGTTGGACCTGTATTTTAATGAGCAAAACAAACCAATGACATGTTATCAAAACCTTTACCCCATTTTAAAATGAGATACTATGTAATAATATTTGCTTTGTTTATATAAAATTTTAAATTGAACAGTTATGCTCATAAAATAACTGTGGACTTTGGATGATGTTGAATGCTGAAGTTGGTTTATAAATAGCAAGTTCAACAAGCTTAATTCAACTGAGCTAAAGTAAAAAATTATTTTCTCTCACGTCGAGGAAGACCAAATGTTGGGTCCTAATTTCAGGCAAAACAACACAGGGGTTGAAAAAGTGTTAATTGCATTCTATGATAGAATGCCCTCTTAGCCCTCTCTTACCATCTTCTACATGGCCTCTGCTGCTATTTGGTCACATTGAACTAGACATTGTGACTGATAGTCACAAATACATGTGGAACGGGGAGTACCAGAACCCCAGTGAAATAATATAACGTTTTAAATGACAGTTATGATACTGATTCTTATAATTTGAAAGGTTTTGAATGTTTTCTTAACAATCAGTGATTTATTCTTAGTATAAAAAACCGATGTGATAGAGCAGGTAGTATTACATTTTAATAACGTATACAGGAGACAGGAATTTACCTCTAATGGCTAAGATAGTAGTCAAGAAACTGCTACCTAATGTGTAAAGATTAATTAGTAATGCAATCACTAGTTGAGGTAGGTAGGATGAGATTCCCATTGTTTAAACTCACCAGTTCAGCATTCTTCTTGCTCTTTCTGCTTGCCTCTTTTCTAGAGTTGGTTAAAGGGTTTGATTTGTATTTTAAAGTTTGTTTATTTAAATTAAGAGATAATTAGTAATGTTGTGAGCCAGTCACTTCAAGAATTTTATATTAAAGTAATTCTTATTCCCAGTATTTTGAAACTTAAAGGGGAATTCTTTTTTTTTTGAAAAGTACAATTATAATATTTCTTTGATAATTAAAAACCAAAATCTTACTGCCTTTTCTAATTTTTTATTTCTGATATATATATGTCAATTATTTATATAGAGAATATTTGGCTTCTGCTTGGGATAATTCTAATTGAAAAGGAATATTTTCATTTAAGAATGGTTAATGAGGCCCTCTTCTATTAATTCTGTAAACAACTTGAAAGCATTATTTAACTACCATTGAAAGCATAGCCCTAGCAATCTACTGTCTCTGGAAAATAGGCATGGATTATGATAATTTTGTTCTCTTTAGTTTTTACTTGTGATTTTTCAGTGTCCCAACTGAGTGGGCATTTTTCTCAGAAATATTTCTTGCAATTGAAATGCATTGATATTAGGTAGCAGAAAAAGATACTTCTTTCTAAATACTCTCCAAACTGTGTGTGCTTTTTAAGATCATAGTAACTTTGAATTTTTTGGTTTTTTTTTTTTCACCTTTTCTTCAAAACTGCCAACTCTAGCAAATGATAAATTGTGAACAGTCGTATACTTTGTCGTTTGAGAAGATGGGTAATTTCGAAATTGTTTTTGAATCTAGTTTTTTTCAAGGTTATCTGGCAAGTGTTAAAAAGATAATGCAAGAAATGAGAACCAAGTACACACTTAGGAGAGAAACCAACCCTTGACAACCCTACGGTTTCAAAGCATTTTATTTTAACATCCTTTACTACTATAACAAAAAAGGAAATACTGCCTTCTTAGAAATTGAGTTGATGGGATTTATAATCATTGTTTTAAGGAAGTAACATTCTTCCATTTTAAAAGCACAATGTTTTATATGTTGATATGGAAAAAATTATGAATTATATGTCCGAGGTCTAAATATTTATAACACTATTATAAACAGTCTTTCATTTTCTTTTTTGTTAATATATGGCACCATACAGTGACAGTGCTAGTAATCTGGAATATCTGGGAAATCTCAAGTAAATACTAAATTATTTTTAGTGGTGATAAGTGTTATTTTTTTTGAGTGTTTTCATCTTTTGAAACGGGCAATTTTTGGATGTGTAGTTTTAGTTAGCTCTTCTGGAAGAAACGATAGTTAAACTTACTCATTTTATGTGAATAGAGCCAGACTGTGGTTAACCATACTCTTGATTCATACCACTTTTGAGACTAGAGAAATGAAGTAAGATGGTTATTCAGTTTTGTTTTTTTAATCCAATCCCCCGCCCTCATGTAAATAAATGCAACACAAAATTTTAATAACATTTTCCACAATGGGGTGTGGACTCAAGACTGTTTTGATCTGATTTCTGGCTTTACTATTTACTAGCTTTGTGGCCTGTGGAAGTCGTATTAACATTTCTAAGCCTCAGTTCTCTTAATTTACAGAAATATTACTTTCTAGGATTGATAAGGTTAAATCAACCAATGTTACTTCTATTATTTTCATGAATACTGTATATATAAAACCATTCCCAGATTATGTAAGTAATACATATTCATTGTAAAACATTTGTAAAATACAGAAAGGCACAGAGAGGAAAATAAACACCTATGACTGTACTTTCATTTTTGATGTTAAAATTTTGATTTATAGACTTTCTGAAGAAATGTATTTTTAAAAAATTTGTATTTTTAAAAAAATGTATATATTTTAGAATTTTTTCCCTCAACAATACATTATACATGTTTTTCCTCATGCTTAAGTATTATATAATATTAACAGATGCATAAGCTTCCTCCTTTATAAACATTTTGTTTTCACTTCCTTACTATTGTAAATAATGTCATGAGTTTCTTGTGCTTGAACCCACTTTACATTTTATGTTATTTTAATATAAATCGCCTAAAGCAAAATGATTCTGGTGGAGTTTTTCAGTTTATGCTACAAAATATTTTCAGTGTATAATCCCATCAGCATTATATTTTCTTATTTGGTATAATCATGTTAAACAATTTTTTGCCAATTTGGTTAGCTTTATTTTAAATGTCACTTTTCAGTGTATTTCATTCAGATTTTAGGAAACAGGAAATGTCATGTTTATTTATCAATTTTATCTTCCTCTTGTCTCAAAGCTTAGGAAATCTTACATTATTTAAAATCTATGTGTATGTATAAAAAATCCTCATTCTTCTCAGTCTTTAAGTACTTACAACATTATGTAACAAAACAAAAATAACAAAAAAATATTTATACTCTTGAAAATCTAAGGCTTCTTTGTTTATCATATTTCAGAATTTTAAGGATTTGATAGGAATACCAGTAAAACCATTTTGGATAATGGCCTGTGAAGAAAAGCCTTTTAGCTTGTTTGTCCTACTTACCTGTATACACAACATTTTCCGCCACATAGAGCGATCATTTTTATAGTCTCCATCCCTGCTATGAAAATGTCCCAGTATCTGAGAGCTGCTCTAGTCCTATCTCTTACCTTGTTCTATTTAGAAACTACTTCCCTCCCTCTCTGTCTTTCTCGCTCTCTCTCCGCCTCTCTCTCTCCTTCTCTCTCTCCCTTCTTCTCCCCTCCCCCTTCCCCCTCCCTCCCTCTAACTCTCTCTCCCCCTTTCCCTCTCCCTCCCCCTCTTCCTCGGTCACTCTCTGTCTTTGTTTCTGTCTCTAAAGAAGAAATTGGATAGGAAATTTTACAAGGATCTTACCAATAGGATAGTGAACTTATGTCATTAGCTTTTTTGCTACAATATTGTGTCTTCTGAAAACATTTGACCCTTGAACAACATGGGGGTTAGGGGAGCTGACCCCGCATGTAGTCAAAAATCTTTGTATAATTTTTAACTCTCCAAAAACTTAATTATTGATAGTCTCCGGTGTATTATTGTATATATTTTCTGGTAGTAAATGATAAAATAAAATAGTATCTACAGATATTCTAGGCATACTGAATTTTTCCAAATATATTTGTTTATATTTCTAGGCTAGGTAGCTCATCTGTGAGTTTTTTCAAATTGTCGGAAATCTCCAAAAAAATTTCCAGTGTATTTATTGAAAAAAAAAAAATCTGCATATAAGTAGTCCTGCACAGTTCCAGCCTGTGTTGTAAAGGGTCAGCTGTACATTCTTTGGGTTCATTTCTTTTCTAGAGGCAGATGAGATGGTCATTTCAGTTTGTTTATTCTGTATGGTTAAGATATTCATAACTTCATATTGAGGAAGAAGAATAAAAACACTTGGAAACCCTTCTGATTCTTTAGTATTAATTAAATGAATGATCAGTCTTCTCTTTAGTATGTTTCAATTAGGCCTAATAAATTACTTGAGGAACTTTTATGTAACTTTTCTATAAAAGTCAGTTTTCAAAACTCATTCAAATGGTGTATGCAAGCAGCTAGTAGTAGATCAGTATTCTTAATGAAAACTTGTTTGAAGGCAGCAGGGCACTGCTCAGGCAACAAGAAGCATAGGAGCTAAAGCTTTAAAGAAGGGAGAATCTTGTGGAGGTGAGCTTCTCCAACAACTTTTACTTGGGTGTATTTGCTGATGTGAGGTGTGGGCAGGAAGCTAAGGATTCAGACTTTAAGCCCAGAAGTACTGTTGCTGAGAGGATAAAAACATCACAGAGCTTTTGGTGGAGACCCAGGAGAAATCAGGTATAAGGAGATTCTCCCCCTCAGTACATTTGTTGAATCCTGGGACTACCTGGGATGGGAAACTTAAAAACCTAAGCAGAAAATTTTTGAAAATCAGGGTGAAGCTTGTAGTGTTTTGGTAAGAAAAAAATTAAACATGTCATCATCTTCAAACTAATCCCCTGGGGGATAGGGAAGGAAAAGAAAAACCAGAGGTAGACTGAGTCTTACTTACCAGGGCAGAAACCTAATCTGGACTCAGCATTGTCCAGTGGCCTAATGGGGAGAAGAATGAACTCTCTCTGGAGAAAGATAACATCAGGAATCAAGTTTTCATATACAGTGATTACAGGATCCACCTAAAGACAGGACTTACAGGACTAGGACAAAAGAAAAACATAATAGAAATAGACCCAAGTATGATCCACATTATTCACATCCATTTAGATAATAAGCACTTTAAATATTTAAAATATGATTAAAATGTATAGGAAATAGAAGAAACTATGGAGAAAATAGATGAAAACTGAAGATTTTTCATTACAATATTAGACATGAACAAAATTAAATAGTATTCAAGAAGAGAAATATATCTAAAATTTGAAACTCATTTGATAGATATAATAAAAGATTAGCCATATCAGAAGACAAATAGAAAACATCTAACTGAAGCATGGAGATAAAAGAGAACAGAGAAAGCAGAAGATGATTTGGAGATCTGTAGTAAACACAAAAATATTTGACATTTGAATTACTAGAAGGAGAGAAGAGAAAGAATTGGCCAGAAGTAATTTGGAAAAGATAATGTACAGAATTTTCTAGAACTGATAAAATATATCAACCCAGAGGACTGGGAATTTATCTGTTCCCTAATCAAGGTAGATATAAAGAAAACCACTCCCTGAACAACAAGATTGCTGAAAAATCAAAGGAAAAAAAAATCATGAAAGGAGTCTGAGAAAAAGATAGTAACCTTCAAAGGAGCCAGCAGTAAGACTGATGTCAGACATAACAGAAAAAATGGAAGCCATTGTTTTAAGAAAACAGCTAACCTAAAAATCAATAAATCCAGGAAAGTATCCTCCAAAAACAAAAGGGAAAAAAATCATTTCCGGACAAACACCATAAAACAGTAAAATTGTTGAGAGGGAAAAATAGAATAACCAAAAATAATTAGTTAATTCAGCAAAGGCAAGACAGGAGATTTAAAGAAATCTAAAATTGGCAGGTCAAATAAAAAAAGATGATAGAAATAAATCTACATATTTGAACTGTAAAATCATATATTTTTCAAAATTGTGTTAAAGAAAAATACCTCATTTTCTAGTCTAAAAAAGTAATGTATATAGATGAAAAACATAGCTTATACACAATTTTTTTTTCTGACAGCTTCTTTGTGATATTGGCCACAGTGAAGAAAAACTGGGTTTCAATTATGAGGACATCATAATTTGGTAAGTATAGTTCAGTTCCCTCTCTTCTTTTAGATTTTAGTAATATCAATTTTAGTAATTTTAAACTAAAAATAGGATACTTTAACATCTAATATTTGGTCTTATAGAAACAGTTTTGAATATTAGAAAAATTCAGGATTTCCAATATTTTTCTTATCCTGTTCTAATGTTTTGTAATTATCAAATGTAAAGAATCAAAGATAATGTTGAAAAAGACCTGGATTTCTACAATGTAAATTTCTAAATTAAATCTATAGATTTTTGTAGAAATTTATAGAATAAAAGTTATCATGTTATTCCCTTTACAAAGAAGAACCTGAACAATTATCTCTAGGTCTTAACCTAAGACAGAATATGTTTATGGCAAACTTGATTTGTTCAAGCCCCCCAGTAGAGATGTAATGTTATAGTATCATAACCATCTCTTTGGCATTGTTGAGAATTAAAATTGATATAGTCTGTGCCTACTGTCATTTAAAGTATTTTTATTTATTGGTTTAAACCAGTGATTCTTTGAAAGAGGTGGAAGCAGGTGGACAAACAGGCGAATAGATTATAGAGGCATATGTGATATAGCTTGGAAAGGCATATTTAATTTCTCATTGTTTGTATAAAACAAACTACAGAAAGTAAAACAAAACTTGGTGAGTTCGTACCAAGGAGGTGCAGATTAAAATATAACATTAGTGAAGTTCCATGGTTTACAGCAATGATTTTTACATCTGTAAAAACCAGTCTTGTTATTTCAACTGAGGAAGAATATAGTACCATAATTTTATGTGTATTTGAACTTGCTCAACAGAACTCTTTTGTTTTCATACAGTTTGCGGTTAGCTTTATTGAATGAAGCAAAAGAAGTAAGGGCAGCAGGGCTACGAGCTCTTCGATATCTCATCCAAGACTCCAGTATTCTGCAGAAGGTGCTTAAATTGAAAGTGGACTATTTAATAGCCAGGTAATTTTCTGAGAGTTGTCTATGTTTTTATATGTTTTAAAAATTATGTATTAAGTTTTAGCATATCTACCATAATCTGTTCAGATTTTTAGTGTGAAGCCTGATAGTTTTTACAGATATGTACAACCAAATATTGTATTATCCCGAATAAGATATAGAACATTATCAGCATCCCAGTCAAGTTTCCTTGTGTCTCTAACCAGTAGTAAACATTATCCTGACTTTTCTCATTCTACACTAGTTTTTCCTGTTCTTGAGCAATATTTATTGGAAGTATGCTTAGTTACTCTTTTTATTTCCTCAGTGTTATTTGAGAGATTTATCCATGTTGATCTTTCAAAATTGCTGTATAGTATTTCATGTTATGAATAGACTACAATTAATTTAGTCCATTCTGTTGATGATTTTCTGTTTTTTTTTTTTTTTCAGTGTTTGGTTATTTTGAATAAAGCTTTCCTGAACATTATGTACAATTCCATTGGTGGACATATGCACTCATTTCTCTTATATATATAGAAATGGAATTTCTGGGTCATAAAGTTTATTATGTATATTTAGCTTTAATGGATAGTGCCAACGGTTTTCCAAAGTAATCGTACCGATTTACATTTCTACCAGCAATTTTTGAGAGTTCTAGTCTCTCCACATACTCATCAGCACTCACTATTTTCACTCTTTAATTATAACCTTTCTGCTTGGTTTCTTGGATTTTAACCCTGCTTTTGCACAACGTAGAGATAGGCCAAGTACCTTGGAGAGGAAGTTGTGTGCAGATTTGTGCACACTTTCCTGTGTTTTCCATGAGATTTTTCTCCTTAGGTCCCAGCCACTTCGGCTGCCCTGAAATTCAGACTGTCCCTCCAGTCCAACAAGACTTTGCTTTCTGTTAGGGTGCTAATTCCCTAAAACTAGGATTGACAAGTGCCCCCAGGGACAAAGCCTGGTTGGATGTGGAATTTGTGCTTTTCTTCCCAGGGATTATTATCCATTGCCCTTTTAAGTTGCTTTACAAAGTAGTTCGCTCAATCTTTTTAGTTGTTTTTGGCAGGAGAAGTTGGTCTGAGTCAAGCCTCCCGCTTGAGGCCAGAAATGAAATTCAGTGTCTGTAAATTTTTAATGAAATTGCTTTAGATTAATTGTATACAGAGAGAAGAATTATTTTTTGAATGGCAAGCTATTTATATATGAAGTATTGATTAGAATGGTGAACTGCCTAAACATAAGTAAAAATATATTATTCTGCAACATAAACCAAAAACTTTTTAGAAATTCAATAATTTAATATTAGAAATGTCAGTTAAGCGATATTTGAGCATTAACTTTTGAAATGCATTCAGATTTTAAATTACATCTCGATAAAATAGAATCATTGTGGCTACTTTTCTAGAATTTAAAATCTTTGTGCTTCAGTGTTGTTACTTTTGAAATGCTTTATTATAACATATCACTAAAGATATGTAAGCTAACTAAATATCCGATGGTACTGAAAAATCACATGTATTAAAAATTTTAAATGCCATATCGACATTACGAATACGGGTCTGGTCTAGTATTCTACAAAACTTGTTTAATAAGATTTTTATCAATAATTATTTTGTGTATTATTTAGGTGCATTGACATACAGCAGAGCAACGAGGTAGAGAGGACACAAGCACTTCGATTAGTCAGAAAGGTATGCTCTATGTTTAAGAGTAAAGGCAGATTTATGGTTTTCATGTTAAGTATTTTACATTTTTAGATTTAGACTGCTTTGTAAAATCTTCTAATTAAAATTTAAAGGCTAAATTCTCATAAACATTTTTGTTTTGTTAAAATTATATATGAGTTAAATAGGGCTATTAAACTTCAAGATAAGCATAAATATTTGGTGTCATTATTTTATGTGATTGAGTATAGCTAAGACAATATTTTTTATAAAATGTTCATTATAAAGAATATTTCTCCCTTTAGTGAACATGTAAATGAAATTATTGCTTTGAAATGTTATTGGAGAAAGAGAATTACTTCTTCCCTACTCTGATTTTCTCTTAATTGTATGCTTGGAGTTAATATTATTAAAAGGATGTCACAAATATTTACAGCTGGTTGTTTTGAAAATGAATTTAGTTGCAGTACATAGGCAGTTACAGTAAGCAGTTTAGGCTATTCTACAGGATAAAAAGTCAAAATCTAAACTCTGAAAAAGGTGTTAAGGATAATCCATAATACTGTTAATGAGAGGCCTTCAAGAAATTTTTGTTGTTGTTTAATGTAATGTGATGCCGCAATGGCAGAGGAACAGAGTGGACTGAGTGTTAATTTGGTTAGGACACAGCTTGAGTGAGAATTTTATCATGTTTCACCTTAAAGTTATCGTGTTTGATTCTAAATTTTGAAGAGATTTCATGAAGTATAGATTTGTTCTGATGTAAAAAACATCTAAAATTATTTAGCAATTAAAACTTAGCTCTTCTCTTTCTCCATCTTGAAATTCAGTGCATGCTCGAGAATGGTGGAATGTTGAATTTATACATTAACTGGATTCCTTCTTTTCTCTTCGAATTGTCTAGGTTGAGGTTAGTAGTAGCACCTACCTGTAAACATAGTAAAGGAGAAGTAAATGGATGAGTTGTCTTAAGTTTGTAGTTTTCTTAAGAGTGATATTGGAGATAGAATATCAATTTTTGTTATAAGTTAACTGTTAATGTTGGGACCATGATTTGCCTCTTCAAATTCAAACTTAAAAAATTAGATTTATGGTTTTTATTTATTCATACAGTTTTTCCTACTGCCATGATTTTGAGAATTCAAAATTTAAAAAATTGTTTCTGAAGAACCTAGAATAGGTTTTCGGTTATATACGTCAATATTTATCATACTAGGAATTGAAAGAAATTTTAAAATATACTAACATTAAAAATAATACCCATTAATGTAAACACATAATATTTTTATAAAAATAACAATTTTCTAAAAAGAAAATTAGTAAAGTGGCATTTTTTTTAGATTTGTGCTGAACTCTATTTAATGTTTGTCTCAGTAGAAGATAGCTGGATTATCCCATCTGCTTCTGCATTCAGTCTGTTATGATTTCCTATGCAGTGGAACTTCTGGAATACTTCCATGTATACTTGTGAGAGAACGAAAGTAAAAATACCAAAATAATGTCTTTGTTTTATTATGAAAATACTTTGCAGAATTGGTGAAAATAGCCTAGGGACCCTTAGTTTCATGGACCATACTTTGAGAATTGTTTCCCTAGAAATTGCGTTCAGAAAAAAAGATAGTTCCATATGGATTCAAACAATTAAATTAGCTCATTTAGATTATTTAGTGAATATTTTTATTCAATTTTGTAAAACATTTTGTACAAGTTACAATATATTAAATAGTCCAGTAAAAGTAAACAGATCTTGAAAACAATTTAGGAATGCCATAACAAAAATACTTTCTACTCTGTTATCCTCTGAAGTACAGAGTGATTTGTGGCAGATATCATTTGTGAATCCAAGAGCAGGAAAATTAATTGATTGTACCTGGTGGCAGGATATAAGTTCAGAGGAAGAGTTGTGGCACAGAGTTCCTTCTTGGTTTAGCTAAAAGCAGTTGAGTTAAAAAGAAAGCATACTTGCTGAATGAACAGTGGCCTCTATTGGCCAGAGGGACTATAATTTCATTAGTACTTTAAACAACCAAAGTGTATATTTTGTTTTTCCAGCAACATTTTGGCAACTGAGCTAGTAGAAATTAATGATAATATTATAATTACTAGGTCACTGTGGGTTTTTTTGTTGGCATTCAGAAAAGTTTTCTGTAAAAGTACTTTTTTTTTTTACATTTTAAAGCGAAAGTAAAAATTTTGTTGCTTTAGGATAACTTGCTCCATGAATAATTAAGGAATATTCATGTTACCTTTATTTCTTTCTCACCTATTATCCATTTGGAAGGTTTTTGTTTCTTCGCTTCTTTCTTTTTCAGTGTCTCTGAGGTTTTTTTTTTTTTCCTATCCAATCCAGGCACTCCTTCCTGTTTTTTTCCTGTCTAATTTTCTGTGTAGTTTTCCCACTTGTCAGCTGCTGCTCTTTTTAGCCTATTTAAATTCTTACTGCCTGCCCAATTTAAGTCATCATTTTCTGCATATGTCATTTCTTTATCTAACAAGAGATTAATATATCATAGTTTTTGTTTGTTTGTTTGTTTTTACAGTTGGATTCATTTAGGAAAATCATTCACAGCAAGATATTGGCAAAGCCAGAGCAAGAACCCAGTTCTCTCAATTTCCAAACCTATATTGGCCTACAAGTCCTTTTGGCATTAAGCTTACTTTGGCATTCAGAGCCCACTTTTGGTCCAGCCAATTATGACCTGTCTTATTATACCATTATGTATGCAGACGAGCTGCCTTCCACCACTACTATGATAATTACTTTTTTTCCTACTCTTTTCATTTCATTTTCATCCTTTTCTACTTTATATTTGTCTTGCAGTCTCAGTTCAAATTTTAAGTATTGCCCTTAGTGAACTCAGTGTTTCTTCAATTCCTTTTTGCAGTTTGCAAATTTATTACCTACTTACGACCTTTAATTTGTTTTATATATTTCTGTTTTACCATGCCTAAAAAGATGATTAAATTTTATTTGAATAGAGATAAATTCTTTTCCTTTAAATATTCATTGATTTATAAGAAAAGTATTTGCTGGCTTAAACAGAATTTAAGAGTTTCTTTGCATATGTGTCCTTAGAAAATAAGAGATTTTATTTGTAAAATTTAAATTACAGGTATCCTTTCTATAACACTACAATTGAGATTCACAGAGTAGAATTTTATACTTGAAATTCTAAAAATCATCTGGTCATACTCATCTTTCTTTTACAACTGGGGAAACTAAGGCATAAAGAAGATTGATTTGGCCAAGGTAACAGTTTACTAATGGCAAATTTAGCTCTGAAAGCCAGTTAGCCTGGCTCCCTAGCCAGCTCTTTTCAGGATACATTACATACATTTTTTTATTTTAGGAATTTTTCTAATAAGCTCCTTAGAAGTGTAATAATATATCAATAAGCATTAAAATACAATACAAATTAATATCATAAGAAATTAGAATTTTCTCACCCAAGAAGACCAGTTTTCAACACCTCCTTTCCCTTTCCTTCCCTCCTTTCTTCTCCAACATTTTTGATTAATGGAAAACATTGATTTAGAAATGAATGTGAAAGCTTTTGTAGATTCTGTAGTTATTGGAAATCTCTGTATTTTATGGTTATGGAACAGTATTCTGTCATTTAAGCTGAACTCTGCAATATCACATAATGCTACTTAACATAAACCATTTATAAGTACACCGGTCAATACAGATCTTTCCTTTGACCCTCTGTAGGACATAACTGGATATCTTTAATGTAGTTATAGTGCATTCTCTAATTGTTTTATAATACAAGTCTTATTTTTCAACAGGATTATAAATCCAGTAACATCCAGGACAGATTAATTATCCCTAATATTTTATCACCACTCAAACACAAGAAAACATTTTTTTCTACTCCTACTCCAGGGACCGGTTACTCTGAAATACTTCATCTACCAAGTCTTTATTTATTAAACAGTAATTAACTACCTGATTTGTTTTCTTTCTATTTTCCAAACAGAAGGTATATGTTAATCTATTTTCAGTTTTCCAAATATGTTATTGCCAATCAAAGTGAGATTCACCCAAATTTTATCATTTAAAGTGAGATTCACCCAAATTTTATCACCAGGTACATACTATTTCTGTTATAATTTTTGAAATATTAAAAACAGACTATGTAAGTGATGGTTAGAGATAGGGAAATTATTAGGCTGTCAAAGTCAGAAAGAATAAAGGGCTAAACCAATAAGTTTGGGGAGAGAATAGAGATAATGAGATAAATAGGAATGTGGGGAAGGAGTTAGGAATGTAATAGTATAGTAGTATGTTGACAGCTGTTGTCACCACTGATTTACTTTGTCTAGGTACTGAAAAGTTTTTTAAATGTCAGTTCTATTCTAGAGGCACAAAGAGTCTCAGAAACATTAAATCTTGTTGGTCAACTAATTTATTGTCTGGTCTATTAGGAAAAAAGTCATCACATTTTCCATAGTAATGATATTAACATTTACTGCATCAGTTATTAGTTATAGTAATCCTTCAAAATGTTCATATGAAGCAAAAGATTAAAGTTGATGCCTGAATCTTATAAATATTGTATGACCTTAAGCACCTAATCTAAACAAAATAGGTTTTAAAAATGTTATGTAGTAATTTCTTTTTCTATTTTCTCCATATTACAGATGATTACTGTGAATGCTTCCTTGTTTCCTAGCTCTGTGACCAACTCCTTAATAGCAGTTGGCAATGATGGACTTCAAGAAAGAGACAGAATGGTCCGAGCATGCATTGCCATTATCTGTGAACTAGGTAGGTCAGAATTTTCTTCGAGTAATAAAAATGTATTTTAGAAAGAGTATATATAACATTTCTTAATACCTTTAGTACATGAAATCATTAGTTATTGGTACAAAAATATGAAAAAGTAGGACATTCCTGATAGAGAAGTAGAGGAATTGCTATTTAACAAATAATTTCAAACTGACATTAAAATTCTATAAATTTAAAGTTTTACTCAGCATGAAATTTAGTATAGGAGTTGTCCATGTTCTGGCAATTAGAATAAAATATCTTAATGTCTGGCTCTCAGACATTAGTTAATGTGGGTTAAAAACAACAAACAATTTAACATACATGAAAAAAAATTATAAATACAAGAGGATTAAGGAGTTAAATAGAGAAAAAAATGGGCAAGAAGGGATGAGTATCTGATCATTGTAAGGAAGAAGAGTTTTGAATTATCAAAAGAAATCAAACAAATTTCAGCAGCAATAGATTTTATTCTAAGGAGGCAAAAAAAACATGGCAGCGCCAGAACAAAGAAAAAAACTAAATATAAGAAACATTATAGGTAAACAACTTATTTATCTACCAATCAATAGGAAAAATAAATAATTCTCAAATACATGGCAAATCAACGTATTTAAAAAGTTCAACTTCACTTACAACTAAAGATATATAATTTTAAATGACAAGATATTCTTTTCCAACAAAAGTAGAAATGGTATAGGTTACATTTGCTCTTGGTAGCATAAATAAATTAATAACAAAATTTTATACTAAAGAAACAGAAGAGCCAACCATCAAGGATTTAAAAATATTGTCTACAGTTCCTGTTGATTTAGAGACAAAATCAAATTTGAGGAAATTTTGAAAATAAAAATATGACTGTATGTCATTGTATGGGATGCCTACAGTGTCCCACTCAGAGTTATAAAATGCTTTTATAATTAAGTAAAAAGTAATGAAAATATATGAGTGAACCCAAGAAATAGAAAAAGAAGAAAAAACTTGAGCAAGAGGAAAACGACAATGAAATTAAGAGTCTTAGGGAATAAGAGATTATTAAATGTGTTAAGTGGAAGAAGAAAAAAATTATACACAGATATGGAAACAATGTTTGAAAAACACAAAGGTCAGAGAAACAGATTAATATAGAAATGAGGAAGAAAATTTCATAGAAGTTTTTAAAATTATGAGATAGTTCTTATATATATTTGGGAATTTTATTGAAATGAATGGATTTTCAGAAAAAATTTTAATTTCCAGTTGTCTCAAGAAATAGAAAATATGATAGTCAAAAACCATTGAAGTATTTTATGAAATAATTGCCTCTAAAAAGACTCATCCTGGTAGTTTTTCTCTTAAAGAAAATTGTTTCAAGGAATAGATAATTCTTAGATAGTGTAATTTAAATGAGAGCATTAAAAATATGGAAACCTACCAATTTTTTAAATGAAACTAGCGTTTTATACACATATACCCACAAATATACATATAACACATACTTACACAAATATAAAATAAAATAATTAGAAGACTACATGGATAAAATTCTAGAATATTTATCTCAAATCAACACTACATTATTCTTAATGTTCGATCTCTACAAATACTATGTTCTTTTAACTCTTAATTAGCATTGTTTAAACTTCTAGACAGGTTAGTAAGACAGAATAATAAATAGAGTTTACATATTGGAAAGAAAACACTATTACTTTGTAGGTGATGTGTCTAGAAAACTCTGAATCAACTGTAAAACAACCTAAGTAATTTATAATTTAGTACAATGGAAACGTGAAAATATAGATTTAATTTATTTTGTGTTCCAGCAGTTAGCAGTAAATATAATAGGAAAAAGAAAAACCATACTGTTTCCAAAATAGAAAAAAAAACTATGTACAATAAATAAAATTAATAAGAAATGTGTATGACTTGGGTGTGTGTTTGGGAGTGCTTTTGAATTTTTATATTTGGTTCTCAAGAAGGGACAACTAATCTAAGAGGTAGAAATGAGAACATTTGGAAGGGAATGATTGAAAAGTGGTCTTAGGGAACTTTCTAGGATGGTGAAATTTCTATACTTTAATTGAGGTATTGGTTACTGGGGTATAGACACTGATCAGAATTTTTTGAACTGTACATGAAAATCTGTGCATTTTACTACATTTCGTTATACCTCAATTTAAAAAACCTCAGAGAAGAAACCTAATTTTATAATTCAGCTAGAACAAACAGGAGAGATTCAACCATTAAAACATTTTTGAAAACGTATAAATGGAGGAAAAAAGAAAGATTTTTTTCATATGTTTTTAAAAAACTATTAAGCTAGGTTATTAAGAAACAGAAAAATGAAAATTAAGAGTTAGCAGACCTTGGTATATAGAAAACTTTAGTATATCAAAAGTATAAAAATCTGTTTGGGAAGCTTGGCATAACAGTTAAATATTGGCAAAAAAGTTGAGTTTATCATACTAAGCCAAACTCAATTTCCTGACATATTGAAAACCGAAATGTTCATTGTGAGCTCATTTAAAACACACACACACACGTGTGCACGCATACAAAGAAATGCCTGATCTTTGAAGTAAAGGAGTTCCTGAGCTTAGAATCTGAGTTTAAAATCTAAAGTTAAATTACACATCAGATAAATGATTTGAAACAGATAAAAAGATAATATTTCCACTATTTGAAAAGAGTCTTTGAAATTGATAGGAAAGAAGAACCATTCTAGTAAAATTTGTGCAAAGGATATGAAAAAAAAAATCAGTTTTGAGAAGTATATTCAGGGACTCCTTTAGATAAATTTTATACACATGCTCTTTTAAATGTCTTGACTAGAAAGTTTTTCAAGTAAGAAAGGAAATTAAGTTAAAGAAAAGCCCAAGTTTCTGATTACTTTTTATTAATTATCCCCTATATAATATATTAAGTTTTTCTTTTTTATTTTAGCACTTCAGAATCCAGAGGTGGTGGCCCTTCGAGGTGGACTAAATACCATCTTGAAAAATGTGATCGATTGCCAGTTAAGTCGAATAAACGAGGCCCTCATTACTACTATTTTGCACCTCCTTAATCATCCAAAGACCCGACAATATGTGCGAGCTGATGTAGAATTAGAGGTAGGAACTTTAATATTCTTTTTTAGTTTTAAATATGATTTTAAATACAACTCTTACTTTGAAATTTTAAAGTCTATAGATGTAGCCCAGCATTATCAAACCTAAATTAAGATTGGCTTATTCTCAGTAATATTTTATAGCTCATCCAATTTCTACTGAATTAAAAATATTCTCATAGTATTTCATCAATGTGTAAAGTGAGGTTTACTTTTTAGCTATGAAAACTTGACTAAGCAGATTAAAGCACAAGTAAGGTTACATAGATTTTTACCTATTTATTTAAGATCATTTCGTTTTAAGGACTTTTAGTACGTTAATTCTGTGCGAATGGCTCCTGCTAATTATATATTATTTATTTGTTGTACCATGCTACATGTCTCTGAACTTTGAAGCACTTATTAGCAACTAATTGACCATATATACTTTAAAGACATAGAATACATATCTTTCTTTTTAAAATATTCTATAATTTAAATTGTTTACTAATTCAGTATTTTTTTACAGTTAGTCTAAATAAGGCTGTAATATATACTCCTTTTTATGATAAATTATATAGTTGAGTTTAGAACAGAATTATCACAGACTGTATTCTTACATAGTGAATGTACTACATTGTTCATTACGGATATTTAGAGTAAGTTTAAACTCAGGATTTGTTTGTATTTAGTTTGAAGTTATGCATGGTATAAAAATTTTTTTGTACCTTATTTTGTCTAAATCATTTTATAAAACTTGTTTTAAATGTTAAAGTTCTGGTTTTATTAGGGTTACTAGAAATATTTGAGATTATAAAAATGACATTAGCCTATATGATTACTAACAAATTTAAGTACCATATCCTCTTTAATATGTGATTTTTAATACATTATTCATGGTAGTCCAATGGCAATAAACTGACATTTTTGATATTTAACAGTTTGTTTAGCTTTAATTTTTTTCTTTATTAAGTAGAAAAACTATAGTTTTAAGACTGGAGAGATGATTACAGTGAAGAAAGATATGTATAGGACTGTTTTTTATTTGTGTATAATTGTATAGCAGATTAGTAAAGCCTTTATATAAGTGAAAAAAACTCAAACAATTTGATAGATGTTTAAGTGCACTACTATCTTTGCTCGTATCTACTTCTTTAAAACCACAAATATTAGTTCTTTTTTTCCTTAGCAAGATCCCCCCAGAATCACATAGTAATTGAGAGCATGGACTTTGGGCTATACAGATCTGATTTTGATTTTTTGCTCTAAGATCTACTAGCTTTATGACTTTAGGCAAGTTATTAGCCTCTCTGGGACCTATTTTTTCCTAGGTAAAATGAAGGTCATGGTATTTACCTTAAAGAATTATAATAAAGAATAAATACTGTAATAATTGTGGTAGCGGTAGTAATAGTAGCAATAGCAGCAGCTAACACTGACGTAAAGCTTATAATGAATTAGGCAGTATTTCCAGGTGCTTTACATATATTAATTCTAATCTACATAAAATGTTTGATTTAGTACCTGGCACACAATATTAAACCAATATTGGTTGCTTTGGATATTACTCATCATCATTATCTTCATTGTAAAGTCTGCCGTTAGGAGAATATTGTCCTCATTTTTTAAATTGTATCTTAGATTTTAATTCTAAATTTATTATTGGTTCTCTTTACTACATACAAAAGAACTTTTTCAGTGCTACTTACTGTCTCTGTTGTTAGACTCAAATCTTCCTCCTGTTAAAAGTCTCTTTTTAAATTGATGCTAGCTTCTATTTCTATTATATGTGATATGTTTTGGCCTCAGACAGAAAAAAAATGTGGATTTAATATAATAATATCGGTAGAATAGATAGTCTGTAAGGATTGTAAATTAATCGTAAATTTTATAGTAAATTAACAAAACATTAATTAAACATATACTTCAGAGCGGGATAGGATTGTTCATAGCATCTGCTGTGGAAAACTAGAAAAGCTGAATAATTATAGAAATCATATATTTAAAATAATATAGAGCTGTGAAAGCAATAAGGACCAGAGGGTATGATATTTTGAGGCAAGAAGATAACTTTGAGAGTTTCCCTGAAGATCTACAAGATGCCCTTGAGGGCACTTGCAGATTTTGGGCACAGTCTAAGAATATGACCTAGGCCTAGATAGAAGACCAGAGTATTTTGCAGTCCTACGATTATGGCGTGACAAACCTAGAGACGTGAGAAGTCCCTAGACCAAGTCTGATTTACCCCTCCACATATTTGCTAAAAAAGAATCCATGCAGGATAGAAATGACAATGTTAAAACCTGAGGAAAGCACAATGAATTATGCTGCAGTCTCCAGAACATAGGATGCAAAGACCTCCCAGGAGGAAGGGCCATGGGCTAAAGTCGAAAGGCCTTTAAAGAAGTAGTGAATTTATCATAATTATATGCAATTGCTTTTTTCCCTGAGTTCACTTACTAATGAGTATATAATTAGAAGCTGAAAATACAGGTAGGCTTTTGCTGGGATCAGAAAAACTGGAAGAGAATTTGGCAGTTGTGTGATACTAAAGTGACAAAACTGGATATTTCACAGCTGATTTTCTGTTCTTGACATTTCCCAAATTCTTAAGCTATTCTGAATAGATAGCTAAAGATATAAATTCAAAACTTATAAAGTATGTAGGAAAAAATTCTAGTCACTGCAAAGGAGAAAAATACTTGCTAAGCTCTCTATTGAAAGCACTGGAGGGCCATACTTCAGGAACTGGAAACCAAAAGTATGTTCTGTCTTATTGAAATTGCAGGGTAGTCTCAATTTAACTGAGTTGGTGATTAGAATAAGATGATCAGTTCCTTTAATCTACCTGACACAAGAAAGTATAAACCATCTGATGGGGAGGTAACATCATTTGGAAACTTATAAAATTCACAATGTCTGGCATTCAAACAGGAATATGACTGACTGTCATAAAAAGACATGACTATATGACTGCTAACTCAAATTTTAAAAAATTCTGTAGAAATACTTCCAAAGGTGATTCAGATATTGCAATTAGAGAGGAAGACTTAAAAACACCCCTGATTAAGTTGTTCAAGAAAATGGAGGAAAAACGGAAGAAAATAGATGAAATAGTACAGAATTTCACCAGATAATTATAATACACAAAATGAATCAAATGGAAATTCTAGTACTGAAAAGTATAATACCTGGAATTCTGAACTCAATGAAAATTAAAAATTCATTTTGGATAAGAAGATACCATTAGTAAACCGGAAGGAAAGTCAGTAAAAATATCCAGAGTAAATCACAGAGAGGGGGAAAAAAAGAAAGGAACAGAACAAAAGGGATAAAACATAACCATTGTCTTTGGAGAAGAGAGAAAAAAATACGCAGAAGCAAATATCCAAAGAAACAGTGGCCAAAACTTTAGTTTCTAAAACTGATGAAACTTCATGTTCACAAAGCTCAGAAAACTCCAAATAAAGTAATACAAAGAAAACATGTAGGCACATCATGTTAAGATTGTTGAAAACCAAGACAAATAAAATTCTTAAGATCTGCTTTAGAATAAAAGACATTACTTTCAAAGGAGCAAGTCTGACAGCCGATTTCCCAACAGAAATAATGGAAATCAGAAGACAGTAGAATGGCATCTTTAGAGTGCTGAAAGAAAACGTCAGCCTAACCCAGAGAAAATGTGTTTCAAAAACAAAGGTAAAATAAAGATTTTTCAGACTGAAGACCCAAGGGAAATTAAAGGAACACCACTCTTTCTTTGATTGCTTGCCTATATGTTACAAAGACACTAAAGGAGCCCAATTTGAGGCACACATGGGGAGGAACTGGGCCCTGTTGCCAACAACTAGCACATTGTGAGAGTGAACCATCTTGAAAAAGATCCTCCAGCTCCCGTCAAGCCTTCTGATGACTGCAGCCCTGATCACCATTTTGACTGCAATCTTATGGGGGACCCTGAGTGGTAACTGCACAGCTAAGCCTCTCCTAGATTCCTGACTCACAGAAACCATGTGAGATAATATTTATTGTTGTTAAAAAAATGAGACAGACACAAGAAAAGGCTAAAGAGAATCCTCAGCCAGAAGGAAAATGATCTAAGACAAGGAAATAATAGGAAGCAATGAAGAATGCCAGAAAAGTTACATATATGACTAAATATAAAATGATACTGATTGTCAAAAGCAATATTAGTGATATCTTATGCATTTGAAATTATATTAAAAATTAAAATTCAGACCACAATATGCAATAGGCAATGGAGGATATGAGAAAATGAGATAGAGTGGTTAAAGTTATAAAATGAGTGAATTTGCTGAATACAAGGGCAATACACAAAAAAATAGCTTGGATTTCTTTTTATGGCAATAAGAGGAAAATGTAATTTATAAAATAAAACCATTTAAATAATGTTCAAAAATAGGCAAAACTAAGTCATAGTGTTAGAGGTTAGGGGTCTGTAGTGACTTGTTAGTACAAAGGGAGAATATGGAGGTTTTAAGGGTTCTGATGTTATGGGAGTGTGCTTAGTTTAAGAAAATCCATCAAACCGTACATTGATGATTTGTGCACTGTCTTATATATATGTTTAAAAGTTCAAAAATTCAATTTTTACATTTAAAAAAGTCACTCAAAGATATTCCTTGATGATGAGTTTGAAGAAATAAGTCTCTCAAATAGGTACCCAATTAAATATATAGAGAAGTGGAATTAGTGTCAGCTTGTTGCAGGATGAATGCATTTTACAATAAGGACTCTTTTTCTTCTTCTTTTTCTGCTTTTTTTTCATTAGCGAATTTTAGCACCCTATACCGATTTTCACTACAGACATAGTCCAGATACAGCTGAAGGACAGCTCAAGTAAGTACCATTTGTTTCTAGTAATTTATAAGGTAGTCTGTGTTGCTATTGAAGCTTTTAAATTTGCCTGATTGCATGTAGAACCAGAGCAATGTGAGTTTAAGTAAATTACCTATTTCACAGAGTAATTTTGTAGTTCTATCATAATATAATTTACTATGGTTTAAAAATTAAAAGTAAGTTTTGGGAAATTTAGAGACTTACAATTAATCTTCTATTTAAAAAAATATAAAATATGCTACTATAGAAACCTAGATCTTTAGATTTTTTTTTATTGTACAGGGAATAGAACGAAGAGCAGCCTTAACAAATTGAGTAAGCAGAAAGATATCCTAGGTAGAATTTTGAGACTAGGGATAAGAGGGATATATATTAAAGAAGATAAAGATTATTTTCTAGATACGAGGCAGGATAATTTTTAGTCTTTTTAGAGAGAAAAGCACATAGTTCACTAGGCGTTCTGGAATAACTTTGTAATTAAATTGATTCAGGGATCAAATAATGTACTGTAAAGATTTCACAAATGATAGAATTCTAATAAATATGCTATGAGGTATTTCCTAGTAAGATTGTTGGATTGCAGACATACTTATTTTGATAGATAATATATATTAAAATTCTTTATTAAGTTTTGGAACATTGTGAAATAGGGATATTTTTGTTGTTTGTTATTTTTCTCCTGAATTAAAAACCAGTGGTTTTATATTTTTAATCACTTCCGTCACTGTGGACTTGTCACACCCTTACATATCATGAACTGAGCTAAGAAATCAAAATAGATGTCCTTTGTTTAAGACACCTCAAACCTTATTTCTGCTAACTTATGAACTAAGATTCTTAAACCCCTTTCTTGGCTTTTTCTTAATGATACTTGACTTTCTTTTATTGATGGAGAGCATATGCATTTTCTATTGCTGCATGACAAATTACCACAAATGTAGTGGGTTAAAATAAAATGATTTTATTAGCTCATAGTTCAGTAGTTCAGAAGTCTGGCACAGCTCTCCCTTATCTGCAGATTGTGGTGAAAAATTCATTTTCAAGCTCATTCAGGTTATTGGCAGAATTTACTTCCTTGCTGTTATACAACTGAGATCCCTGTTTCCTTGCTGTCATCAGGGGCCCACTCTCAGCTTCTAAAGGCTACCCTCTTTTCTTGCCACATGCTTTCCTTCATTTTCAAACACAGCAAGAATTCCTCAAATCCTTGTGCTTTGAATCTTTCTCAGACTTCCTTGTTTGCCACCAGCAAGGAAGGGCATATCAGTTAGATCAAGCCTACCAGTGATCGCCCTATCTTAAGGTCTGCTGTGCTATTTAACATAAACATAATCACTATCATGGCAGTGATATGATAGTCATGGGATCCAGGGATTAGAGCATGGAATCTTGAGGGGATGGAGGGCATTGTTAGAGATCTGCCCACCAGGGTAAGCAAGAGATGAACATGGATTTTTTTTTTTTTTTTTTAGAGTTGGAGAGAAGGAAAATACATTCCACCAAAATTCTTCCTTTTCTATTTGTTTCTGTACTTTACTTTTATTAAGTTTCTGGAGTATAAGCAGTTATGGGAGCATTAGTACATTGTAGCCATGGAATAGGAAATAAATGATTTTTTAAAATATTACAGATTTATTGAATAGGTTAGAGAATGAATTACCAGGCAGTCAATATAAGTATGTCACTAACGTTTTTAAGAGAAGAAGCATTAAAACTTAATCACACAGTTGTCTGGTTCTTATTTCTTCTGCTACCCACCTCCTTATTTTAGTTTCTGTTATAGTCCCATTTCCATTGTTGCTACAGAGTTGTGTGTGTGTATTTGCTTTTGTAGACTGATTGCTTACTACGCTTTAATTTGATTTTCTGTCTTTTTTTTTTTTATCGCTTTTGCTTTTTCTTTCCTGGTTCTCTTGATTTCTGTCTTCTCACAACTGTTAAGAACTTCATTAGGGAAGATAAAAGATGACAAAGGAAAAAAATGGACAAATGACAGGGTAGAGATGGGTAAGGTGGCATAAATAAAGAGAATAAGACTGCTCTTAAGTGTTGAAACTAGCCCTAAGCCATACATTGAAAATGTTTAATGACTATAAATACAGTTGACCGTTAAGCAACATGGAGGTCCAGGGCACTGACACCCTATATAGTCAAAAATTTACATATAATTTTTGACTCCCCAGAAACTTAAGGCAACTGTTAACCAGAGCTGAATAAGACATATTTTGTATATGTATTATATACTTCACTGTTATAATAAAATAGAGAAAAAAATATTAAGAAAACCTTAAGGAAAAAAGAATACATATACAGTACTATATATTTTTACTGAAAAAAAATCTGTGTAAGTGGACATATGCAGTTCAAACCCTTGTTCAAGGGTCAACTCTAGTTCTCTTGCTTAATTGTCATAAATTATTGTATAGAAAGAGACGAGAGATGATTGGATACACAATTAGAAAAAAAAGAAGCTATTGGTATTAATGATAGCCAGTTATTTAATAACGTTTCAGTGAATATGGATTGTTGAGCTTGCTTATTAGAAATATTCAAATAAGTTTGGGGCAAGAATTTTGAAGTAATCTGAATACATGTGGTAAAAGTAAGTTTATGTGGTAATTTTCTTTTTGCTAAAGGGCAGCCTCCAGATAGATGCTTATTCAGCAGACTGTTGTTGTCTCTAATGCTCAATTAAAGGTGTTAATGAGCTATGTAGGAGTAATTTTTCAAAAGAGCAGGAAACAATTATATAGAAAAGCAGAATTTATAACTTATTTTAAACCATGTTGTGAATCTTAAATTGGAGATGAGGGGGCTGTATGTAATTGGGTAATTTGCTTTGAGGTAGTTCTGATCTTTGTTTTTTTAAATATATAATTTCCTGTTTAAATATTTAAACATTAGCTAATGATAGCACTTATTCTAATTCAGTAGCAGGAAAAACTCACATTTTATTTTAATATTTTATTTCTTTGATTTCCTCCTGCTATCCCCCACCACACACAGAGAAGATAGAGAAGCGAGGTTTCTAGCTAGTAAAATGGGAATCATAGCAACATTTCGATCATGGGCAGGTAAGTTACTCTGTTGCTTTATAACATCCAATAAGAAAAACTTGACTCTTTTTAACTGTTAAATTATTATTGTAGCATCTAATTTAGAAGTGAACCTAGTCTTATTTTATGTTGTTATTGGAGCCAAAGGGACTTGTACAAAATTATTAAAATTGACTATTTGTAAGCCAGTGTACTCATACCTGCGCAAATTAAAAAAATTAAGTGTAATCTATATCAGGAAAAAAAGGACGTTAGCTTTATATGTAACTAAAGTTTGTTACCTGTAAGTAGAGTGTAGAATGTCATAAATCCAAATAAGCAAGATAGGCCATTAATAGTCTTAAATTTCTTAAGAAGAAGGATTATGCATGTTTTATCTTTCTCCGGAATAAAAATGCAAACATTTTTCTTAATACCACCACTTAATGTGTTATTTTAGATTAATAATTACTTTCTTCCTTCTTGACTTTGTAGAATAATTTAAGGAATAGAATACAAAGGAGCGTAACAGTAAACAGAACAAGAAAATTTACCTAAACACTTCTGTGTATCTAGGTAACCTAACAGATATCTTCTCCATACAAGTTACTAGCCATTGACCCCTAGCCATGTATTTTCAGTTACTTCCTAAGGCCTCTCAATGCTTTGGTAAAATCCCCAGCCATGCTATATATGCCTCATGACTGCCTATTTCATAATACCCTTACCCTCATGGACATACTTAGTATTTATGAGGGCCCAGTGATCACATTCTTTTTATGCTTACTAGCCTCCACACGTTATTTCAACACAGAAACCAACACGGTCCTCCTGCCAGGTTTGACTGTCACTGCCCTTACCTCAGAACTCACTATAACTTTGTTTTCTTTGTTACAGCTATTATCCTTGACCGTCCTTCAGCTTCCTTGCCATTAGTGCTATTTCTATCTTGCCAAAAAAGAAGGTTGTAACTACTGGTACAGCCTGGCTACTATCTTCTCATTCTTGCTCCCAGACTCTACTCTCTCTGCCAGTGTCTCTTAAACATTCTTTCTACTGTGCTTCAGTTTGTACTGTAGCCAGGGGTCCCCAATCCCCAGGCTTCAGACTGGTAGTGGTCCTCAGCCTGTTAGGAACTGGGCCACACAGCAGGAGGTGAGTGGCTGGCAAGCTAGCAAAGCTTCATCTGTATTTGCTAGCATCACCTCTTCAGCTCCACCTCAGATCATCAGGCATTAGATTCTCATAGGAGCACCTGTCCCTGGTGCCAAAAAGTTTGGGGACCGCCGCTGTAGCTGTTATACACTGATTCATCATTAAAAACATAGAAGATTGGGAGTCTTCCACCCTCCTATTGAAATAAGAAGAGAAATACCGGCATTACAAGTTAAAACTCAAAACATTTTTCTCACAGAAATAATTTTTCCTAAGTAGTATTTAGATTCTGTGGTACTTTTATGAATTAAATAAGCTTTTGTATATTTGTAACATTATTTCTATGGTAGACATTTCAAAATCAAAATTACTGTTTGGCAAATGAACTTTAGAACACAGTTTTTTCGTGAGTTGCAACAGCTTCTTTCTCCATTAGTGCAGAGTATGATCTTTATTTTAATCTATAATCTCTCAAATTAGTATCAAACATCAGAGTTAGATACCATTTTGGTGACCTAAGCAGTAAATCTACCTATTATATTTTAATTTGAATTTTGAACCCAAATTCAAAGAAGATATGGATTATAAATATATGTGCTTAGCTAGAAGTAACGGGGAACTTGAGTCCTTTATGACTTTTAAAAAATGTTTTCCCCAACATTTTATTATAAAAAAATTCAAACTTATAGAAAATTATACAGTGAACACCCATATACTTCAACCACCTAGATTTTGTTTTATTTGCTTTATTACATGTCAGTTTATCTGCCCATCCTTCTGTGAATTCATGAGTCCTCTTATGTTATTCTGATGCATTTTAAAGGCAGTTGCAGAATTAAGTGCATTTAACTCGTAAACACTTCAACTTGCACATTATTCAAGTTCAATATTTTTTATGGCCCCGATTTGGTTATTTTTGTTTCTGGGTTTGGTTTTGTTTTGGGTAAAATTTTCCCCTTACAGTGAAATTTATGAATCATGATGAAATTTGATGAAATTTGACAAATGCTTACACATGTACCCAAACACTTTATTGGCTATAGAACATTACCATCACCTCAGAAAGTTCTCTCATGACCTTTCCAGGTTCATCTGATCCCACTCCCTTAAGAAAAAACTGTTTTTCTGTTTATGTTCATCATAGATCTGTTTTGCCTGTTGTGAAATTTCATACAGTTGGAATCATAGTACATGTATACTTTTGTGTAAAGTTTTTTCATTCAGTGTAATGATTTTGAGATTCATTTATGTTGCGTGTATATCAGTAATATGTTCCTTTTTATTGCTGAATAGTATTCTGTTGGGTGAACATACCACAACATTTTTAGCCCTCTTCCTCTTAGTCAACACCTGACCTGCTTCCAGTTTTGACTGTTGTAAATAGGACTACTGTGAGCAGTCTTATACAAGTCTTTTTGTGGATATGAGCTTTTTTTTTCTTTTGTGTAAATTCCCAAGAGGAATCTCTGGGTCACAGGGTGGAGATATATGTTTAGTTTTATAAGAAAATGTCAGACATTTTCTGAAAATACTTAACACTTTTATATTCCCAGCATCAGTATATGTGAGTTCTGGTTGCTCTGCATTTATTGTTGTCCATCTTTAATTTTAACCATTCTGGTAGGTGTGTAGTGGTATCACATTGTGAATGAGATTTGCATTTCCCTGATGACTAAAATAGTATTGAACACTTTGTATGTGTTTATGGGCTATTCACATATCTTCTTTTGTAATATGATATTAATATGTTTAAAATTGTTCAACTCAATTCTCTCACTTAAAATTTTGAAGTCTGTCAATTATACTCTTCTGTGCTAAAAGTTAAATTTTAGAGTTAAACTTTTAAAAGACCAATGCCAAGCAAAGTTTTTCACTTTAGGTTAAGGAGGCATTAAATAAGGGAGACAGACCACTGTCTTACTCTCTCAAGTATTCTTACTCCCTGAAAATCACTCATCAGTAAATGGGAGTACTGGGCAGTTCAGATATCATGAACTTTTTTGGATATGAAACAAATAGAAATGAAAATTAAATGATAAAATTAATTGATAATCTCTAATCAATCAGTAGGCAAATTCAGTAATTGTTTGAAATACACTGTCAGTTATGATAACCAAATAATATAATAGTACAATTATCTTAGAAAAATATCACAGAGTTTATATGGATACATTACTAAGAAATTTAAAATTCAAGTCAGTGATTTTTTTTTTCTTTTTATCCTTTATAGGTATTATTAATTTATGTAAACCTGGAAACTCTGGGATTCAGTCTCTAATTGGAGTACTTTGCATACCAAATATGGAAATAAGGGTGGGTAAAAGTTTTTCTGATTGTTTCATTCTTGGACTTTTAACGGAGGAAAATAATTTTAGAAACCGTATTTCAGGTGATGCTTTTTCCTTGTGAATTGTTAATGAGTATCATAGATCATTTTAAAAATGTATATATAAATATTTACTGTTTAGTTGAATCCTAAGGATAATATGAACAAAAGCTCATAGACGCAGACAACAGTTTAGTGGTTTCCAGATGGATAGAGGGTGTAGAAAAGGGTAAAGTGGATCAAATATATGGTGACAGAAGGGAATTTGACTTTGAGTGGTGAACACACAGTGCAGTATACTGATGATATATTATAGAATTGTACCCTTGAAACCTATTTAATTTTATTAACCAATGTCACCTCAATAAATTTAATAAAGAAGTTAAAAATAAATATTAGCCATCAAAAAATTTTTTTAAACCTGGGGGTTTTCTAGTTACCATTGGTTATTAATTTAAGGCTTAGTGGAATTGTGGTCAAGGAATATACTCTTCAGTATTTCATTGTCTCAAACTTTGTTGAGACTTGCTTTGTGGTCAACATGTGATCTCTTTTGGTAAATATCAATAGTAGTTGAAAAGACTTTATCTTGTAGTTGTTGAGTGCACTGATATAAATGTAAATATATCTGTATATATACATATATATATACGCAAAAGAAATACTGTTACTAGGAATTTTGGCTATATTAAAAGTTGGATTAAAATATGAAATTAATATGCAAACAGTACAGAAAGTCATTCTCTTTGTAAAGGTTCAAGCAATACAGAAATATATTTAGGAAAAAGTAACTAGTATTTTGTACCTCATACCTTCTAACTTATGATTTTATAATATGAGTAATTTTGACTAAAATTGAGTCGTTTATATGCTTATTTATTAGACATAGTCCTAAATTATTAGTGCATGGGAATTTGTATTATACAGCTAAAACAAATTGAAATTGGAAGGAAAAAAAATTAACTCTTCAAGTAGTTATTTCTCCCTTAAATATTTTTGTTTTAATTTTGTTCAAAGGAACAATACTTGCCCCTTTTTTGCTTCTTGTTTATATGAACCAAACCTGGAGTTGAAAAAAAATTATTAGAAAATATTAGCCAGAGGTACCTTGGTTAAAAATGTGAACTAAAAAGTGTTTAGACCATGGAAATGGAAGGATATGACTATAGATGGAAAGATCTATAAGCAAGCAAGTAGAGGTTGGAGCAGTTCATTTGAATTCTTACTCAGCACCTGATGAAAGAATATGGTCTTTGGAATCTGACTGACAGAGGTTTGACTCCTGGTTTTGTTATTTAGAGTTCCATGACCTTGGGCAAATTACTTTTGACTTTAAAATCTATTTCTTCATGTGTACAATGGAAATAAAAGATTTATTGAAAAGATGAATTTGTGTATGTAGTAAGCATTCAGTAGTTAACCCTTACCTAATATAGACTCGATAGGTTTTCTAAAATAAAATAATTGTTTTATCAATTTTTTGTTCTTCGAATAGGACATTAAAACATCTTCATTAAAGCAAGGATTTTTTTTCATAAAAATAAATGAACTATTGTTTGTTTGCACTTGCAGCGAGGTCTCCTCGAAGTGCTTTATGATATTTTTCGTCTTCCTCTACCTGTTGTGACTGAAGAGTTCATAGAAGCACTACTCAGTGTGGGTAAGTATTGTATTATATTTGCATCTATTCAAATATTGTAATTTTTTAAATGGTATACCTAATGGAGACAGAATCTCTCAAAGGAAAAATGCTGAATTAAATATCGAATATCATTTTCTTATTGCATCATTGTGGCATGAAATTAATATAAAAATAAAACCTCCAGTAAATTGCTAAGAGTAAATAAAACATTTTTAATTTCTTCTCTGTCACCCTATCTCATGCAAATGAGAAGTAAAATTAATAGAAAGACGGATCAAGAAAGGAAGAGGAGAGATAAGAAACCTATGTAATTCTCAAATTAGATGATCTAATTCTTGTCTAATTTTATTTTAGCCAAATGACCACTAAGTCCCAAAATAAAGTTAAAGCAGTATACCTTTACACAAATTATTTTTTTTCTGCATGCCTTCTTAAGTTTGTTTTTCTTAAACCAACATTTTAAAAAAGTTAAAGACTAACTGGTTGATGGTTCTACACATACATGAAGTGTTTCATTAACATCTAATTTTCTTCTAACTACCTAATTTTAACTTTTAGATCCAGGTAGATTCCAAGACAGTTGGAGGCTTTCGGATGGCTTTGTAGCAGCTGAGGCAAAAACTATTCTTCCTCATCGTGCCAGATCCAGGTAAAATTTAGATATAGAAATGGTTCAGATTTATTACAGTTACTGTTTTTATGTTAAATTATGTAATAGGTGGAACATTATTTAAACTATTTCTGTGCTGTGTTTATTCAAGGCCAGACCTCATGGATAATTATTTGGCACTGATACTCTCCGCGTTTATTCGTAATGGACTTTTAGAGGTAAGACTTAGAAACTTTATTTTATTCTATTTTATTATTTTATTTTCTCTAACAAAATTCTTTCAGGGCAACTGACATATAGGGTGCACAAACGTATGTATGTATAATATTTTGCAATGCAACTATGGTATTTTCTTTTTATTTTCATAGGGTTTGGTTGAAGTGATAACAAACAGCGATGACCATATCTCAGTTAGAGCTACCATCCTTTTAGGAGAGCTTTTACATATGGTAAGTTTACCAACTTCTGATTGTGTTTCATACCATTAATGTTTTAATTTACAGTGTTACTTTGTAATATCAAAAAATAAATATATATCTTTTGGATATTCATCCTTGTGCATTACAAAGAGCCTTTGATGCCTTGTATCTTGAGAAATATGTGTAGAGAGAGAGAGAGGGAGGGAGGAAGGGACAGGCTAGTTTTATAAATGGGACAAATATAAAACATACAAAGTACTTAATATTGATTTTTATACTTTCAGTGTTGGCAATTTGAGTCCTATAAATCATAATCTCTCTCAGAAAGACTTTCTACCTACAAAGCCAGGAATTAACAAAACTATAAATTACTTCAACTTGCTAAGAATGGAATTGATATATGGCAGTCAGTGCTTGAATTTTAGAAAACTTTGTGCAAAAATTATAAATATAACTGCCTTGTTTGACACAGTCTTCTCTGTAAACTTGAAGGTTGAGGTTCGCAGGGTAGGAATCTTTTTTTTTTTTTTTGCCATGGTTTTGTGACATCAGTAACTTTTAGAAACAAGGAGCTACCACAGTGATCTAACAATTCTTTACTCCCAGCAAATCAATCAGTGAGGGAACTCTGTTTGTAATAGAAATTCATATTTGTAGGCCACTTCTTAGTTAATAAAATACTAAATAAAAAGAGCCACTTTAAACTTATTAAGGAAGAAGAAATCAGTGGCAGCTCTTAAAAATTATGTTATGGCTTGCTATTATTGCCAGTATGTTTTGTTTTTGTTGTTTTTGTTTGTTTTGTCTTTTTAACATTGCAGCTAGGCTGTGTGAATGAGATAAAGAAAATTAAACAGAGTTCAATGACAGTTGTCTTATTTATCAGTTAATTATTTAGCCACTTGCTCTGTTCTCCTTCAGCCCATCTATGAAAGAATTAATATTGCAGGTTCTCAGGTTTGATTATTTTTATTTTAATTCTTAAGATAGCATTGCCTTTAAGTATATCTATCAGTATCAAGAATTTTTTGCTTTTGTATGAAGGAATCTCATAAATTTCACCCGTTCCTTTCCCTGTACACCAGAATTCTATGATTCTCTGGAAATATAAAAGTTGCTCATTTTGAGTAGTATAGTGGTGTTAGTTCATTGCTTATTCTTACATCTTCTTGCTTTTACATTTAATTAATTATCTTCATTGGTAGAAAGCAGATTGAATGGTAAAATTTTGTTTTTAAAGCAGAAGTTAATTAAGTTTCTTATTTTAAATATTGTTGGAGCATGAGACAAATCTGTTTTGAGAAGGCAGTTTTAAAACCCAAGAAGTCAACTCAAAAGTTATGCCATTGAATTCAGCATTTAAAACATTACTTTTAATGTAACATGATGGCTCTGGATCTATTTTTGATGTCATTTGAGAATTGAATTTAATTAGGTACCACTTAAAAATTTTAATTTAATGTTATAATAATGGATCTATGAAATTTATAGTTTTATTAATGTAATGTGAGTCTACATCTTTATATTTATTACAGCTTATCCTTGTTGAAAGTAGGTAAGATACAAATTATAAATAAGTATGTATTGGAAAGTAAATTATTAAGTTAATTTCATGAGTAAAACCTCACAGTCCTTAGTATTATATCTGTAGATCATCTAGAACATAAAATATTTCTGTTTCTCAGCTCTTACAAAATGTTATGTTTCCTTTTAGGCAAACACAATTCTCCCTCATTCACATAGTCATCATTTGCACTGCCTACCAACTCTAATGAATATGGCCGCATCCTTTGATATCCCCAAGGAAAAGAGACTGTAAGTATCAGGGCTGTAGCAGAGCTCATGCCCGGTATCTTTAATACCCACTTAGATAATCTCTTCTTTTTAAAAAGTGGTATGTATAGGTTATGCTTAGATATTCTTTTAGGGAAGCCTTAAAGATAAGAGGAAAATTAATAGTTTTATGTAATAATTTGTATTTTCGGCTACAAAGTATTTTAGCTTAGTAAAATCAGTTTTTCCTAGCATGTTTCTGGATAAGGACATAGACTTTCTACCAGATCACTAAAAATATTGGTTGAGAATTTTAAGGACAATTCTATGTTTTGAGCAGCACTTCAGACTCTTTTTTTAAATGTCTGAATTATTTCAAATTAATAAAGCACAAAGATTAACAATGTATTTTTATATGTGTCGTTAAAATTAACGTTGGAATTTAATAACCCATACTGTAGACATTGAAGTAAGCTGAACGCTTACTACTGAAGGAGATATTACAAATATAGAATTTATAAACAAAGTATAGCTATAGCTCTGTTGGAATTCCAGTGCTAATAATAAAATATAATTTAAAGGTAAAGATGGAGGAGCTGGATTGGTAAGCACTAGTAACAGTCTTTTTTCATTTGGTAATGATTATGTCTAGGTCAGGCATATCTTTTTTTTCCAATTATGATCAGAAAAATCTATATATTTGGACCCTGTTTTTTTTGTAATGTTAGTGAAATGTAGTTCATTAGCTATTCAGAACTATGAATTTTTGTTAACAGTTACAACACATTTCTCAAAAGTTAAGTTAGCCTTATTAATTCAGAAGTACACATATGGGCCTCATTATATATTAATATTCTATTAATTTTAAATCTGTCAATGAAAATACTATTATTTAACAAACTGAAATTGTATTATAAACTGAGGACATTTGGGGGTGATCTCAGTTCTGACTTGGCTTAGATTAGTAATGGTAGCTTTCAGCTTTTAGTAGTTTCATGATGTAAAAATTTGCCTTCCCAAAGCCTGGTAGAACTAAACTCTCTGGGTCAAGCAAGTTGTGGCTGTGAATTTCAGAGTTCATCAGTAATTCAAATTTACCTTGAAAATTCCAGTAATAATAGTCTTCTTACAATGGTTTTTTGTCTATTTCTGTTTTTCTTAGTTTGGTAAGCTCTTTACAGATAGAATAAATACTTGCCATCTCAAAGTTTTAATTTTAAATTTGATTTGTATTTACCAGTAGGTCTGAAGTTGGAACTTGATTGCTACCAAATTCTTGAAAACTGTGCTTTTATGTACCACAAAGAAGTAATTAAAAATAATTTTTAAAAGGATACCACTTAAAAGGATACAGTTGTAGATCAATGGGGGAACATAGAGAATGTTCAGTTGATATCAGATCAATGAATATCCATATGGGGGAAAAATAAAATTGTATTTCAACCTCATACCATAAAAAATAATCAATTTCAGATGGCTTAAAGACTTAAATGTGAAAAAGTTTTAAACCTTTTATAAGCAAATATAGACCACTAGGTTTCTGACTGTGTGGAAGTAGTTCTTAAAACCAGTATTCAAAAAGTGCCCACCATCATAAAAGAAAAGATTAGTAAGTATATATTTAGTTGAGTCTAAATAGTTAGTGTTTCTTCATATGCATCAGCAGTGTTCTTGACTTTTAATTTGTGGTTCCAAATTTTAGTAAATAATTTACTTTTTAGTAACAATCTCTAGCCTTAAATTTATATAAGTTTTAATAATTTACCAAAGTGACCTATTTAAAATTATGCTAGCCTTGTTACAGTATCAGTTGAATTTCTTTGTCATTAGGAGAGCCAGTGCAGCCTTGAACTGTTTGAAACGCTTTCATGAAATGAAGAAACGAGGACCTAAGCCTTACAGCCTTCATTTAGACCACATTATTCAGAAAGCAATTGCAACACACCAGAAACGGGATCAGTATCTCCGAGTTCAGAAAGATATATTTGTGCTTAAGGTACTGACGTGAATCTGCGATTTTTAACTTAGTTTCCTAAAGTATGCATATACTTGCTTAGATTTTGGTATGCATATTGCTTGAGTTTGCAGTTTTATTCATGCATATGGATTTTTGGATGACTTCCAAGTTTTATAATGACTATGCAGTTTAGAGCAGTGTTTTTATAACTTTTAAAGTTAAAAAAATTTGATGATCCATCCTTAAATGAGAAAGCTTTCCTTTTTTTTGAAATTTTAAACTTAGTTTTCTGATGTGAGACAATTTGCCTTAATTTTTCTTATTACTTTCTGATGATTTTAGGATACAGAGGAAGCTCTTTTAATGAACCTTAGAGATAGCCAAGTCCTTCAACATAAAGAGAATCTTGAATGGAACTGGAATCTTATAGGCACCATTCTTAAGGTATGACAAGATACTTCCTGGTGATTTCTTGATTGTATTCATTTTATTATTCATTGTAAGTCATCATAATTATATGTTTGGTAACAGATAAATATATTTATAATATAACATTATGTTTTTCTAGTGGCCAAATGTAAATCTAAGAAACTATAAAGATGAACAGTTACACAGGTATGTAAGAACTGTTTTACATTTAAATGTAAAGAACCTAGATTTGAATTTTGCTTAATACCTGCTAAAAGTAATAATTGTTGCTTAAAACATACATATATACATTTTAATAGTTGGTGTTCAATATGTACATACAGATGCTTCTCAACTTATGGTGAGGTTACGTTCCTATAAATCTATCGTTAGTTAAAAAGTTGAAAATTCATTTATACATGTAACCTATTGAATGTCATAGCTTGGCCTGCTTTACATGTGCTCAGAATACAATATCCAAAAAATGCTGGCAACACAGTACACTATAGAGTATTGGTTGTTTACCCTTGTGATTGTGTATCTGACTGGGAGCTGTGGCTCACTGCCACTGCCCAGCATTGTGAGAGAGTATTGTATTGCATATTGCCAGCCTGGGAAAAGTTCAAAATTCAAAATTTGAAGTATGATTTCTACTAAACACATATCTCATTTGCACCATCGTAAAGCTGAAAAATTAAGCTGGGGACTGTCTGTGTGTATGTTTTTATATATAATTTTTTTATATATGTAATTTTTTTTATACTTTATAACCAAAAAGCATCAGTTAATTCTTATTCCAGTTATTTACATTCTGGTTTTAGTTTTGGAACAAATGAAGTATTTGAGATAGAGGTTTCTCTAATTGGATAATATCGACCATGTAGTAATCTTAGCCTTAATGTATGAGGATGACATAATTAGGACATAATGTTTTCCTCCCAATATGATATCCGTTTTTAATATTTCATTTGTAAATATTTTTTGCATCTGACTTTGGAGGGTTAGCCATTCTTTCTGCTCTTAACACTCTTCTTAACTAGGTTAATGTTCTTCGTACCTTCTACAAAACACACTAATATTCATAACAAATACAGCACTGCAAGCTACTTTCTGTTCTCTAGTACTCTGGTGCATTTTTACTGCTTCTGAGTTTAGGCTAACCAACCACCAGTACTGATCTCCTTCGATAAGACCCTTATTTTATGTTTTTGAGAAGTTCATGTCATTAACATTATTATATTATAATTTATATAATATCATATTATTATATTAGATTGTATTTATCTACTGATGCTATTTAACATTTCTATATTAAGTTTTTAGAAATATATAGAACATATATATTACATTGGAATAAAGAAGCATATAGCACTAACCTTCCATACTCCTTGAAAATAGAGATGAAGTCTCATTCAACTTTGTTTCTCTAGCTCCTAGACTTGGCACATCTGTTGGACTGGATTATGGTGAATGAAATTAAGTTGAACTAAATTAAGTGGAATCTTAGAACATAATGTTGAAAACTATAACATTGAAATATCCTAAATTATGTCTATAGCTTCATAAATTTAGTTGCCTAAATTTTACATGCAGCTTTTGTATTTGGCTTTTTGCGTATTTGTGAAAAACTGACAAAATCATAGGGTAACATACTTACAATTATCCAATATAAGAATATTTTATAGAGCCATGGGACAGTATTCTTCATAAAATACAATAGAAGAATATTTATGTCCTGGTGGCCTTCTTATATTTATTCAACCTTATCTTTTAGCTATGTTATATCTAAATATAACATAGCAGGAAAAAGATGCATTTTTCCTGCTAGCATCTTTGTTCTCCACAATTTCTTTCAGGAATCCCACCATAAAATTTTTATTCCGCAAAGATATTCTTTACAATGAAGGGGTTTTGGGGGTTTGTTTTGTTTTGTTTTGTTTGTTTGGCGTGTGTGTGAGAGAAAATGTACCAAATGTGTTTATTAAATTTTTTGCCATCTACCTTAGTGGTTTAGAACCAAAACATTCAAAACTTTATTTTCATAAGCTATGGTTAAGATCCTAAAATGATTGTTTGGTTTCTTACTTTGCTGCTAATTTTATTTTCATCTTAGGTTTGTACGAAGACTACTTTATTTTTACAAGCCCAGCAGTAAATTATATGCCAACCTGGATCTGGATTTTGCCAAGTCCAAGCAGCTCACAGTTGTGGGCTGCCAGTTTACAGAATTTCTTCTTGAGTCTGAAGAGGTAAAAAGGACTTTGAATATTTTTCAGATCAAATGTTTTTTATTGAATTTGCTCCTTTTTATTTCTGAATATGCATAAACTATATTTAGAAACATAGGGAATGAGCACAGACCTAGATTTGAATCCTGACTTAGTCACTAGTTAGTTTTGTGACTTTGGGCAAGTAATTTGCCTTCTAGAAGTCGTGGTTTTCTCCTTGTAAAATGGAAGATAATACCATCTCCATGTAGCATTGTGTTGACTGGGATTAAAAACAAGTACTCAGTGATTGATATTTGTTATTAATTTCATCATTATCATTAAATTTGGGGGGGCTTGTTTATATTTGATTCTTCTAGTTATAGACACTAAGTTCATTTCCAATAATATCACAATGTACTTGTTTTTAGGATGGGCAAGGATACTTAGAAGATCTAGTAAAGGACATTGTTCAGTGGCTCAATGCCTCATCTGGAATGAAACCTGAAAGAAGTCTTCACAATAATGGTTTACTGACTACCCTTAGTCAACACTACTTTTTATTTATTGGAACACTTTCTTGCCACCCTCATGGAGTCAAAATGCTGGAAAAATGCAGCGTATTTCAATGGTGAGTAGCCCTAGAATTTGTTTCTATTTGTCATTAAACACTTTCTTTTAGAAATTTTAAAATATTTGCTTAATTAATAAATCAATACAGTAACTTCTAGCAACCTTCATTATTTGCATCCCTCCCCCCCTTTTTTTTTAGTCTTCTTAACCTTTGCTCTTTGAAAAACCAAGATCATGTGCTAAAACTGACGGTTTCTAGCTTGGACTATAGCAGAGATGGATTGGCTAGAGTCATTCTTTCCAAAATCTTAACTGCAGCAACTGATGTGAGTATAACATAGGCAGTAAAACTATATTTTTAATAACAAGTTAATTCAACATTTTATAAATTTTAACTAAGTAAAATTAATTATAAGTTATAAGAATGTGGGATGGAATTTGAGTTTACTTTAAAATTTTAGTTCCACCAAAGAACTCCATACAGTAGCTATATTTTTATATAAAGGGGAGGATGCACCTAGATAGAAACAAATATTTAATTTTACTAGCACTAAAAAAATATATCAAGGGCTAGACTTTCAATTTCAATTTTCTGCCCTTTTCAAGTAGCAGAACTGTCCTAAAATAAAGTCAAGTAGGTTCTCTCTGGCGCAGTTTGTGTTTTCCTTTTTTTAACATTCTCATTTATCTCTGTAGGCCTGCAGGCTGTATGCAACAAAACATTTAAGAGTATTATTGAGAGCTAATGTTGAATTCTTCAATAATTGGGGAATTGAATTACTAGTGACCCAACTACATGATAAAAACAAAACAATTTCTTCCGAAGCTCTTGATATCCTTGATGAAGCATGTGAAGACAAGGTGAAGATTCATTATTTTATAATAAAATACTTAGACATCAATTTTTATTAAAATATTCAGTTTTAATAGAAAGTTATGTGAAATTGTATAAATATAGGTGTTTTGGAGTAGAGAATTTACTATCTATACAATTGTTAATTTGCCTAATAATTATTTATTTTAGGCCAATCTTCATGCTCTTATTCAGATGAAGCCAGCTTTATCCCACCTTGGGGACAAAGGTTTGCTTCTCCTTCTGAGGTAAATTTTAAGTAAATTTTTCTTGTAGTTATGTTTTCCTTTGTGTTCCCTCTGGCAGTGTATATTACAACTGGATTTAAATATGAAAAGGAAGATGTGAAGAGTTTAGCTGTTAGCTTCTGAAAGAGACCTATTTTAGAATCTCAGATATCCCTTTAATATTAAAACTCTGTCTTTTCATTGTTTTTGTTAATGTTTCTTCTACATTTCCTATGCATTTGATGACATTTTCTTTACTGTGATCAGATTCATGTATTTTTGCAAAGATTGTGAAAATGTATTAGTAATAGAAGTTATAATTAATAGTTGATCTTTTAGTTTTAGGAAAGAGCTATTTTTAAAGTTTTTTAGCTCCTTAAATATTTTTTGTTTGAGATATTTTAGTCCTTAAACATTTTTTGTCAGACTCAATGTTAAACTCTTGCTTGTTTTAATTTACAGATTTCTATCCATTCCAAAAGGGTTTTCCTATTTGAACGAAAGGGGTTATGTAGCAAAACAGTTGGAAAAGTGGCACAAGGTAACTTTCTATTGAATAAGGTTCAATTTATGTGTTTTTATCTTGGGAAATAGATTCATAAATTTGGAAGATTTTATTTTATCATCAATATTTTGAAACTAAAGAGTTTGAATATTTAAATATATGAAGTTAAGTCTAAATTCTGTATAATTATTTGTATTTGCATTTATCTTTTTTTAAACTACAGTTATAGAAAACTTCATTTTGTGTACATTGAAATTTAGATCATCTCATTCTCTTTAATTTCTGCATAGTACATTACTATATGAATGTACCTTAATTTTTACAACCACTTTCATATTGATGTGTATTTAGATTGTTTCTGACTTTTTAGTTTTGTAAACAGTGTTTGATGCATATTCTTGCATATTTATCTTTGCATACTTTTGCAAGTATGTCTTGTGGCTAAATTTGTAAAAATATAATTGAATCAAAAAATCTTATGAATTTAAATTTTGGATAAATACTGCCAAATTGCTTTCCAAAGAGGTTCTACCAATTCCTTCTAAAAACTTTGAAGTGAAGATCTTTTGCAATAAAGATGGCAGTGTGATTGACTCTCAGTTTAAAGAATTTAAAAATTTCCCAAGTTTTAGTTGGAAACATTTTTTACTTTTGACCTGATTTAAATCAGTGGGAAAAGATACTACTTTTTACCAAAAGGTACTAAAATGATATAACTCAGTTAATTTCCTTTTTAAAATTCCTAGTGAATATCTTCAGGGTTTAATATTAAGAAGCTAGTTTTTTTTTGATGGAGAGATTCAGATGAGCTGAACAACAAAATTATTAACTTACATCGACCCAAAAATATTAATTGAAAATGGGGAAAAAAGATGAAGCAGAAATATTTTGGGTATGATAGAACATTATCATTCATAATATCATGTTTTACCTTTTTCAAAAATTTATTAAATTACATAAACAGATGTTCATTTTTCTCATATTTATTCTCTAAGATTTGCTAGGTACCTAACATATTATAAATTTAGTGAATTTATGATACTAAATATAATTAAAACAATATTGTTCTCTAGGAATATAATTCAAAATATGTTGACTTGATTGAGGAACAACTTAACGAAGCACTTACTACTTATCGGAAGCCAATTGATGGTGATAACTATGTTCGTCGAAGTAACCAAAGGTATCCAGTTAATGGAATAACTTATTGCTGGTCCTCAATTTTAAAATTTAAAACCAGTTTGCAATGTAATTAATTCCCAACATTTTCTGAGTACTAAGATATTCTATTTCTTACACTGACATAGGAAAAATCTTCTTAAAGAACAGCATTTATTGCTCAGAAACTTCAATGGCATTCATAGCATAATGAAAGTACCCTTACTGATTTAGCATTCAGGTACTCTCCATGCTCTTACCTTAGTCTCTTTTTAGTCTCAGCTCTCCTACCATTACTCTGAGACCAGATAAACTATTATTTTTCTAGAAAAGTCTTCATGCCTTTCTACCTCAGTATTTTCATTTATGCTGGGAGACTATATCTAGTAATTCTGTTTATTTAGTACTTTATTACTAGTCATTGTTTTAATTAGCATATTTAAAATGAGCCAATAGGTGTATCAATCATCTTTATTATACTAGATTACAGCGTCCTCATGTCTACCTGCCTGTACACCTTTATGGACAACTGGTACACCACAAAACAGGCTGTCATTTGTTGGAAGTACAGGTAAAAATATAATTTGCTTATTTTAAATAGCTACAATAATAGAAAATAGTCTTAGGATCATTAGGATCTTTGCAGAAACATCACAAAAGCCTTAAGGTCAGTGGCATAATTACTTCTAAAGCTGTCCATGTTATAATTGACTTAGCCAGTCTGTGTTTGTAATACTTAGACTAGCTTGATATTACTAGCTTGAGTGCATTTTCCTGAAGTACGTGTCACCTTTTGCAAAGCTAATTTGTTACATAGGTTCGGTAACCCACTGAAAGTCTGAGTTCTCTTTATAGTTTGTTGGGGAAGTTCATGTCCTTAGTAAAAACACACTGAAAAACTGAGTTTTTCATTCCTCTTGTTGGGAAGTTGAACCAAACCTGATACAGATTCAGTTACCTTTGGTCAGCAGCAAATTACAAGTTGTTTGTTAGTTCCTCACTATTCTTGCATACTTCATGGACTGTTTAAGCAAACAGTTTTTTGAGGATAGTATGCACACCAAGTTTATGGCTGTGAATGTCTTGCAACTAGATGTTTTCAGTAAATATAACCTTTTTCTCATGTTAGAAATAGAGAAGTATTTGTGTGTATGTCCGAACAATTGTAATCCAATAATTTTAGTTCCTTTTTGTATCAGTGTTCATCTCAGGAGCAAAAATTTTGCATAAATATAGTGTATAGTTTCATGTATTTCTGTAGTATGTCCATAAAGACTTGGGACACATATTTTATATTAATTTTTTAAAACTTCACTAAAAATTTAAATGATTTGTACAGTGTGTCATTACCGATATTGTATGATAAAATCTTGGCATTAGTTTACTATTTTCTATTTAAAAGAAATAATGGTAATTGTGACTAACATTTTTGTAATACTAGGTACCAAGTACATTGTTAAGCACTTTATATGTAATAATTCATTAAATCAAACTTTATGAGGCAGATACTGTTATTATCCTTATTTTTGAAATTAGGAAATCAAGACATGGGGAGATTAAGTAACATGCTTAAGGCCTCTTAGCTAATAAGTACTAACCTTAGAGTATGAACTCAGAGCTCATGCACTAATGCTGCTTCTTAAGAAATTTTACATAAAATTATTTTAGAATTTTAAATATGCAAAATTTACAAAGTGCAAACCTTAAATAGCCTTAAGATATAATGAGAAAATACATTAAAAACAATTATTACTCATATGATTTTCTTTTCCTTTCTCCAGAATATTATTACAGAACTCTGTCACAACGTTCGTACACCAGATTTGGATAAATGGGAAGAAATCAAAAAACTGAAGGCATCTCTTTGGGCTTTGGTTTGTAATAAACACTTGTATAAGATCTTAATGTTTAGATTTTTTTAATTTCCCATTAATATTAAATAAAAATCTTATTATTTGGAACTTGTTCTTAGGTTTATATTCTAATACTAAGATTGTTCCTGCACATTTAAATATTATTTTTAAGCTGGAAAATAAATGATTAAGCTATTAATTTTCTTGCTAAGGGAAATGGAACATTAATTCCTAAGGTTTCTTATTTGAGTTTTTTTCACATTTTTTCCCTCTTTCATAAATGGGGTTAAAATTTTTGTTTTCTGGCTAGCTTTCCAAATCTCCTGAAAGAGTTCTTTTGTAATATAAGTGATTTCTTTTCTTTCAGGGAAATATTGGCTCATCAAATTGGGGTCTCAATTTGCTACAGGAAGAAAATGTGATTCCAGATATACTAAAACTTGCAAAACAATGTGAAGTTCTTTCCATCAGAGGGTATGTCATTTAACTCAGAAATATTTCTACCGTACATATATTGTTTTTCACAAATGGTGTGAAGAAAAAGTATTTGAGGATTCAGAGTAGTCTAGTAGAACTAGTCACCGAAAGTCCTAGTGATAGAAGATTTTTAAATGCACTAAATTAAATATATTTAATTTGTCTTGTTTAATATTATTGTTTTTATCATTATAATATTGAAGTTTATCTTGCAAGTAAATAGTAAAAGTGTAGTGTGTCCAACAGCCCTGATATTCCATATTTATCCTAGAAAAGCTAATAATAATGTTTTTTCCTAAGATTGCATTATGTTATTATAAATTATTTCTTTATAATTAATATTTTTATTAGGAAGATTTTCATTTTATTGCTTGTAATTTACTCAACTCATTTTAATATATTTTCAGTTTTTAATAGTTTTTTGAAAAAATTAAAATCTACGTATAGCTGACTCATATTTTGTGGTTGTTTTGAGAAATCTCAGTGTGAAATAATAAACTGTCATTACTACATCCTTTATATACAGGACCTGTGTATATGTGCTTGGGCTCATAGCAAAAACCAAACAAGGCTGTGATATTCTGAAATGTCACAGCTGGGATGCTGTAAGGCATAGTCGCAAACATCTGTGGCCAGTGGTTCCGGATGATGTAGAACAGCTCTGTAATGAACTTTCATCTATCCCAAGCACCTTAAGTTTGAATTCAGAGTCAACCAGCTCTAGACATAATAGTGAAAGTGAGTCTGCACCATCAAGTAAGTATCATCACAGGTTTTATATAAAGTTAGCCAAAATTAACATTTATATTTGTAATCTGAAAATTTAAATGTATTACTTTCCCAGTTTACTTTTTTCAAAGACAATTTGGCAATAATAGCCTATGTTAGAGAATGCATATCTTTTCACAACAGAATATATAGCTTCCAATCTACATTGTTCTCTCTCCTTGCTTTCTAAATAGCTTTGGAAAATAACTACTTCAGAGTTAAATAATAAGCCATGTGCCAGAAGAATCATTCCCTTTGTTTGTCATAACATCTAATAAATAAATGTTTATTTGCCTACATCCTTCATTTACGTAGTTTTTTATTTTTCAGATACAGAGAGTGTTGAACCAGAATGTGTTTGTTAAGAGATATTCACATGTTCATTTTTAAGAGAAGAGCTAAATTTTAAAATTATATAATGAAACTGTTTAAAGTATCAAAAATTAATTAAATAAAAAACAATTTGTGATTTTCAGCCCTGCACTAGTAAGTGTGTAAAATTTGAGATATGGTTCTTTTTAAGAAGATAGTGCAACATTTATCAAACCATATTTCACCAGATCTAAGATGCCATGAATTCTAAGATGCACTGGTATTTTATGTACCACTAAAAAAGAAGGAAAAATTCTGCCTATTAAATTAGGACGTATCACTGATTGCAAGATGCATCCGGATTTTAGAGATATTAAGTGTGAAAAATATTTATCTTAAAATTGACAGAATACAATTGGAAGTAATGCATTTTGCAGATTTATTTAGGATTTCATTTTGCCTCCTTTCAAAATATATTTGAAGTAGTTTATAGTTATTCAACAGAAAAGTTAAAAAATAGAAATAGTATTAAATCTCATGTATGTCATTAGATACCTGGATTGTCTTTTATTAGAGTTAGGTACTAAATTTAGATGAGTTAGTACCTAAGACCAAATGAGAAATAAACATAATTGGTTTAAACATGAATTTAAAATGTTATGAGTTGGTTCTTTGTAAGTATATTTTAAGATCAGGAATTTATTTATTATAAGATTAATTTCTCCTGCCTATTGTGATTCGAAAGATAAACCACCAGGAATTGTAGCAACTAAGTGAACATTTATGGTTGAGTCTTTTTTTTTTTTTTTTTTAACTTTATCCTGAATTTTTGGAGGTTTTGGAAACCCACTGGAATAATGAAATTTCATGTAAGCTGATCCATGAGTTCTGTAGTTTTTTTTTTATTTTTTGTTTTTTTGGTTTTTTGTTTTTTGGAAATAGCAGAACCACCTCATAATGCGATAATTTTTAATTTTATTCAAGTCCAAATTCTGGATCTCAAGAAAGCTCCCCCCCCACACACACACACACAATATTTTTTATTGGTGAAATTCAAAATAATTGAGTACAGTTTTTTTGTAATACAGATTCAATAGAATGAAATTCTTTTTTGGGGTGGGAGACGGGGAACATCATATTAATTTCCTAAGAGGGCTGCCACAAAGAAGTACCACAGATTGAATGGCTTAAAACAGAAGTTAATTCTCTCACAGTCTGGAGGCTAGAAGTCCAAAATCAAGGTGTCATCGAGGCCTCAACCCTCTGAAATTCTGGGTAGAATCCTTCCTTGCCTCATCTTACTTTGTTGTGATAGCTAGCAATCATTGGTGTTCTTAACTTGCAGCTGCATTTCTCCAGTACCTTTTATCATATAGTATTCTCCTTGTGTGTCTCTCTTCACATAGTCTTCTCATCTCTTATAAAGACCCCAGTCATATTGAGTTAAGGGCCCACTCTTCTCCATTATGACCTCGTCTTAACTAATTACATCTGCAGAAGGCCTGCAGTTTAACCCTTTATGGCTCAGCAGTTTAACCCTTTATTTTTGAAAATTTTTATCCCATATGACAATTAAACAAAAATTTCTTGAACTGTTTCACTAATAGTTACTATGATTCCGTTAATCATTTTTAAATTCTTTGATCATAGGTATGTTCATTATGGAAGATGACCGGTTTGGCAGCAGCTCTACTAGTACCTTTTTCCTTGACATCAATGAAGATGCAGAGCCAGCATTTTATGATCGACCTGGACCCATAAAGGATAAAAATTCATTCCCTTTCTTTGCTTCTAGTAAACTTGTGAAGAGTCGTATCTTAAATTCACTTACCTTGCCTAATAAAAAACATCGTAGTAGCAGTGATCCAAAAGGAGGGAAACTGTCATCTGAAAATAAGACAAGCAACAGGCGGATCAGAACGCTTACGGAACCTAGTGTTGACTTTAATCATAGTGATGATTTTACACCCATATCCACAGTACGGAAAACATTACAATTAGAAACTTCATTTGTTGGGAATAGGCACATCGAAGACACTGGTAGTACTCCAAGTATTGGAGAGAATGAATTAAAATTCACCAAGAGTCTTGGTACAGAGAATCACAGAGAAAACACAAGCCGAGAGAGATTAGTCGTAGAAAGTTCAACGAGTTCACATATGAAGATACGTAGCCAGAGTTTTAATACAGACACTACAACAAGCGGCATAAGTTCAATGAGCTCAAGTCCTTCACGAGAGACAGTAGGTGTAGATGCTACGACTGTGGACACAGACTGTGGAAGTATGAGTACTGTGGTAAGTACCAAAACTGTTAAAACAAGCCACTATTTGACACCACAGTCTAACCATCTTTCTCTCTCCAAGTCAAACTCAGTGTCCCTGGTGCCTCCAGGTTCTTCTCACACAATTCCTAGAAGAGCACAGTCCCTTAAAGCACCCTCTATTGCTACAATTAAAAGTCTAGCAGATTGTAACTTTAGTTACACAAGTTCTAGAGATGCCTTTGGCTACGCTACACTGAAAAGATTACAGCAACAAAGAATGCATCCGTCCTTATCTCATTCTGAAGCTTTGGCATCTCCAGCAAAAGATGTGCTGTTTACCGATACCATCACCATGAAGGCCAACAGCTTTGAGTCCAGGTTAACACCAAGCAGGTGAGCAAATATTTAAATATTTATTCATATATTTAAAAATGAACAATAATGGTTGCATTTTGACAGACATAAGTGTAAAGCATCAGCCAGGTTTTACATCTACACTAGCCTCAGAACTGACCTTTTATAATTGTTTACTATGGTAGGCTGAAAGCTCCTAGTTACCCGATATGATTTGAAATGGATTCTTGCAGCCGCGAGGGGGGAAAAGACACTCCTTTAGGCCCTGAAAGTAAACCTATATGCTTTGCAAGGACAAACAAGTCACGAGCTTTTTTTTATTTATTTCTCGCTTCTGCAAGGATCGATTTTAAAAAGAAGCATGTCGGGGGAATCAGGAGCTTAAGACCTACAATAACAAACAACCTTTTCAGGTAGGTCAATTTAAGGCTCCAAAAGTTGACCTTTTTTTTTATCTTTACGATAACTGGAAATTTCAGCAAAATTCTTTTTAGTTTAAGTAGTTGTTATTATTAAGTAGGAATTTAATGAACATTAAATGAATTACTTGGCCCTCAGGATTCAGCAATACTAGTTTGTCTGACTCAAGAACATTTAGGGGATTTCTGTCATGTCTAAAGATTATAGCAAGCTGGTCAAAGTAAACAATTTAGGTAAGCAATGTTAAATTTGTTGTAAAAATTTCAGTACCTACCTCATTCTTAGGCCAAATACTTCTAAAAAGTTTTTCAGTTTTAGATTATTTATTTAAATTTATTTAGTATTCGTCAAGTACTGAGAATAGTGTTTAACATATTAAGTATTCAATAAAAATTTCCTATTATCATAATTGATAATCATGTCTTTAATCCATTTGGCTCTTATATAACCAAAATTTTAATCATATTAAGAAGTTATTAGGCAGATTTGTTTCAATAATGCTAACATATTTAGTAGAAGGGGTAGCAGGTAACCAATTATATCCCCCTTGGTAGAATTTCATAAAATATGCAGTAATGTCTCATCTATCTAGGACTCACAGGCTTTGGCAGAACAAAGACAGGCAAACCTCTCACCAGCTCACCAGTATAAACTTATGTAGTAAAGTTCATGAATTTTATTCAAAGAATTTACTTCTGACCCACATTCAGAGTTTATTAGGATTTATTCTAACAGCTTGGATATTAGGTTTTCAGGCCTATAAAAGCAACAGTTAGAAGCTGCTACTGGTAGGCACACCATAACAGGAAAGGACAGTTGATAAAATTGGTAGCAAAGGAGGAAACTTTTATACTACAACAAAGTATTTGAAAACTCAAGGGCTACAGCAGCCTGCTAGGGGCACTAAATAACAGCACACTGAAATAAGCATCTTACAGCTCAGTACACTAGCCAAAGTGCTGTTAACTCTGAACCATCCAGTTAGGTTTTTTATGTCTCATTGCAGTAGGCATTTCTTCTCAAATCTTACCCACGTAAAGCACAGATAAAAAGTTACAGTGCTTAAATATTCATAAGAATAAACCAGAAAGACAGTTACTCCAAATCACTTATTCCTTATCTAGTCTAGGTTCTTAGGATCTTATTTCCTATATTCTCTGTTAGAACAGGAGAAAGAGATTTGGAAATTTTATTCCTAGAGTAAAATACCAAGTCATTGGCATTGTAAAGAATGATTTTGATTTCTTGGAAGGAAAAAAAAAATAAAAACAAGAAGCAGTCAAGAGAAGGAATAGCTTATACAAAGGGATGAAGGCATAACAAAACTTCACATTCATCAAATCTTCATTTATTCTTTAAATTTTATGTAGTACTCACTGTATACTAGGTTCCATGGAGGAAAAAATTGTGTCAGCATAGCCTTTCTATTCCTATTTCTATTCTTTGGTTAGTTCAGAGAAAATGAAAACTCTAAAATAATGGCTTGTAATTCAGGCTGAGAAGATTTTTTTTTTCCTTATAAAATTGAAAGAGTAGGCATACCGATAACCTGTGTTAAAATGTATAGCTTAAATCCAGCAATCCTGTATCTCACTGAGATGTTTCGTGGCATAGTAGAAAAAACACCAAAGTGTAGGAATCCTTAATCCTTAGTTCTAATCCTGGCACCAAGTGAATGAACTCAAAGTTCTATAAATTATACTGTAATATCTCATCTGCTTGGAATTCAATAGCTTTGCAAACCTCAGCAATCCAGAACAAAGCCAGAAAAACCTTTAAGTTGCTCACTGTTATAAATCTATTTAGTCAAGTTCATGAATTTTGAAATATCTAGGCTTCAGTTGCCTCATCTAGTGGAGATTGGACCAGATCAGAAGTTTTAAGCTTTTTCAATGTTGCTTTTTAAGTAGAGAAATCCTTCTTTAATTTAAGAAATGTTTCTCTGGAAACCTAATCTGTAGAATAGATAAATTGGAGCTACTCTGGTTGAAATAGGGATTGGGAAGGTGAGTAATCCAATAATTCTTTCTGCCCACTCCAGCAGTCCTTGAGCTTTATGGAGTCAAGAGGTATAATAAACACAAATTAAAAACCATTGACCTATTTTATGAATTTTTTTGTAAATTTTAGTTATGAGTAGTTTTAAGGTGGACATTAGTAGAAATTAAAGTGGATTTTTTTTGGTGATAATCTTAATAGCCACTGTTTATGAAGCATTTATTTTGTGTGCTTTACAAAATAATTCTTTAATACCAGACTATATTGTTAATGTTTTAAATTACTCGGGTTTACAAATAGCAATGTACATATACTGTGGAACCTTGCCTGGTGCCTTGTATGTATAAAGCAGATACCTAGTAAATATTTGAGCATGTCTTCTAAATGAATAAGAATCTGTATAAGGAAGGTGTATCTTATGGAAATATCAGTGGACTATACTTGTTATGGAATCACTAGTAAGGAGTGCACTAAGGAAATGTTAGTGTTTCATATAAGGCTATCTCTTGTAATATTTGGAAATGATAACAATTTTTGCTACTTTGTGTCTGTCTTCTGTGTCACATAAATCTTATGTTGATAAGCACTGAAGTATTTACCACACAAAGAATAAGTAATTCTTGTTTTTCATAAAAGTTATATTAAATAGAGTTATTCCTGAGAGACCACAACAGTTGTTTTTGGTAACAGTTAGCATTACTGATGACCTTTTATATATCAGTGTATAATAGCTAAATATTTTTAAGTATTTATATATTCTCAGTAAACAAGATAGCACAATTTAGTACTTGAATACTTATCTTTTATGAAGATGTGAAAATAAATTATAATTTCTCTATATGATTAATATTACAAATCAAGAAACTAATGCAAGTGTTTTTTATGGTGTTATAGGTTCATGAAAGCTTTAAGTTATGCTTCATTAGATAAAGAAGATTTATTAAGTCCTATTAATCAAAATACCCTGCAGCGATCCTCCTCAGTGAGGTCCATGGTGTCCAGTGCGACATATGGCAGCTCAGATGACTATATTGGTCTTGCTCTTCCAGTAGACATCAATGATATATTCCAGGTATCGTAAATACTTTTGTTTTCTTATGAGTTGGTTTCCTGTTTTTTTTTTTTTTTGTATGCTATAAACTGCTTACTAGGAATTATAGAGTGAATTTGGAGAAGGTAATTTTTTAAAGAAAATTTTATGACAATTATTTCACCTTTCTCATCTTTCTCTTATTTAGTATCTTCAAGTCCCCAGAACATTATCCTTCTCTGCCCACACTAAATCAGCATCTTATTTGATTTATCAGTGTATTCTCTATAGAAATTCAGTGAATTCTTAACTTTGCCTTTGAGTCACATTTGACTTATTCTTTGTTAATTTTTTAAATTGAAATATAATTAACATATTGTGTAAGTTTGAGGTATAAATATAGTCCTCTTTTTTTTAAAATTCTTGATCCTATTTATCCCATACAGGGCAGCCACATATTGTGTCTAATGGTATAAGATGGTCTTATCCTGTGACATACTCATAGATCTTTAGGTGATAAATAGTACTGAAGAACACACATTTGCTCAGAAGTCTAAAGACATTTGGATAAATTCTAAAATAATTACTTTAATATCCATTTAAGTCACCAAGAATAAATAAGGATTTGAAGAGTTACTTGTTATTTTGTCAAGTTTTGGTAATTTAACTTTCTTCAATAAACTTCTTCAAAGGTTTATGTGCTAGAGTAATTCTATTTAAATTGCATTTTATTTGATTTTGCTAATATTCATAAAGTAGAGTTCTTTTATAATAAGACTTACCATGATTAATATCTGTTTTAGGTAAAAGATATTCCCTATTTTCAGACTAAAAACATACCTCCACATGATGATAGAGGAGCAAGAGTTTTTGCCCATGATGCAGGAGGTAATGCATGGTTTTGTTTTCATGAGACTTCTCTTTATATAGAAAAGAAAAATTTTTTAAAAGAGAGTTAATTAAAAAGAAAGTTCTTTTCAGTAGGATGACACTATAAATTCAAGTATACTTGTAGGTCATCTTTAAGATTATACCAAATTAATTGAGTCAATTTAAAATTAAACCACAATTTGTGTGTGTGTGTGTGTGTGTGTGTGTACATGAGAGTCTTAAAGTGTTTTACTAACTAAGTACCCAGCCTCTAAGAAGACAAAAACTACATCAGTTACTTCTGTTTTAAAAAAATAATATATGAAAAATTTGTAACATTAATCCACATAGGCTAAGAAATAGCCATTTCGGCAAAGGAGAGAGAGAAAAATGTACTTATATATTACATGGTCTCTCTTTGTTATGAACTGTAATACTTTAATGAATATGTGCATATCAGCCACAGGTTTAAAGCTTCATAATCTTGATTATTTTTCTTAAGTACCTCATTAGACTCAGAATTATTACTTTTCACATAAGTATTAAGGATAATCGAAATGATGCCCTAATTGTATAATCTCAATTTTCTGTTTTGTATCTAAAACCTCATATTAAAGTAGTACAAACATAATGCTGACTTTAATTATTTTCTTAATTAAAGCAGTTTTTCTTTTTTCTTCCCAATTAAGGTTAGATTTGGAGTGATAAAAAGAATTGCGTTTTTTTTTCTTGTTTCCCCTTCTTCAAAATTTCATGTAGTTTAAGGTGCCTTGAAAGAAGTGTCATTGATACTGTTTTTATCAGGTTATGTTTTATATTTACTTATGCACAGGTCTTCCATCTGGAACTGGAGGTCTTGTAAAAAACTCTTTTCACTTGCTACGACAGCAGATGAGTCTTACGGAAATAATGAACTCAATCCATTCAGATGCTTCTCTGTTTTTAGAAAGTACAGAAGACACTGGACTGCAGGAGCATACAGACGATAACTGCCTTTATTGTGTCTGTATCGAAATTCTGGGTTTCCAGCCCAGTAACCAACTAAGTGCAATATGTAGTCATTCAGGTGAGTGAGTAGTCCTTCTAGATGAATTCATCTGAATTTTAATCTACTCCAGTCACAAGTCATCTCCCAGCTCTATAGATCATCCCTCTTACTCTATTCTCAGTACCTCAACCTTAGTTCAGTCACTTAACATCTCCGTGTTGGAATGTTAGTGTTTCAGTCTCCAATTCTGGTCCTTTCCAATTCCTTTTCAGACTTTTGCCTGGAATTAATCTCTTGAGAGTTATTTACTTGCTTGCTATTCATGCCCAGCACACAGATTCTTTGTATAATTTGTCTAGTGTCTTTTTTTTTCACCATTCTTCTCTCTTACAGTTGACATACCATTACTGATTGACTTGAAGTTTTTAAACAAATTGTGTTCTTTTGATTATGCTGTTTTCATAATTCTAGGCATGAAAGATATGTTTTTCCTGTTGTTTCCTTGCTCCTCCTCCTCCTCACACACATGTAAGTTCACACATGAGCACACTGTCTATTTGGCAGATCCACCTGATCTTAAGTGTCGGGACTATTTTATCTGCAAAGTTTTCTCTAACTCTCTTGAGTTAGATGTTTACTGTCCTTCCTCGCTACTCTTCATTGCCTTTTGTACATAAATCTCTTTTGGTAATTATTGCTTGGTTATTTTTTTCCTTCCACTCAATAAGTTCTTTCAGGTTATGGTCTGTTATGTCTTTTCTTTTTCATAGTTCTAATACCTAGCTGCATACTGCTTTGTATAGTAGGCACTCAGTATGATCTTATTGTGCTCTAAAGGAAAATCTTGCTGACTTTCTTCTATATTTGCTGCTGCCCAAGAGAATTGGTTATCAGGAAGTTATTAGAGAGATAGAACCCCTCACAGAAGTTCTTAATTTTTTCATAAATAATTGTTTCAACATTTCCCATAAGCAACATTGAGACTTACCATTTTCTGATAGAAAAATTTAGCTTATGATTTTTCTGAATTAACCCATATTGATTTATATATTTTTTTTGTTTAGAGCTTTTTATTCTTTCCCCCATGCTTCATGTCTCCATTTTTAATTAAAATATAAGCTAAGCTAGAATATTATTAAAAATAGAGGAAATGATGAAAGCAAATAACCACAGTCAAGCAAAAATTGATTATATGGATAAAATGACTTAGATTATGGAAATAATCTTGACATGAAATGTCTTGAGTAAAAACGTATGTCTAAGGTTCATTATATTAAATACTTCTTAAGAGAAAATGGAAAATAAAGGTCTTTAAAGGTAAATTTCATTATCTGAATATGCATGGTTTTGCCTTCAACAGAGTTATAAACTCAATTATTTTCCATGAATAAGAAAAAGTAGGCCTACTAGCTATGTTTCTTCTCCTATTTCCAAAGGATTTTAGTTCTCCTTGTCCTTCCGATTTATAAATAGTACACTTATTTTGCCCACATGTTCTCTGAAGTTTCCATTTAACTCATGTAATTATTTCATTTAAAAATTTTATTCATATGATTTAGCATGTTACACACACACACACACACACACACACACAAAATAACACACCATATGTAGGACATGCCTTCTCTTACCATTATACTTAAGATGCTGTTTCTCATTGCCAAATGGGATAATTACTATATTGGAACTTGGCTTAGCTAGAGAAATTATTATTTTTTTTAAACAAGAATGAATTAAACCTTTAGAAATGTGATGCAATTCTAACAGTTTAGAAATGTTAGGAGTAAAGACTGGTTAAATAAATTAGTTTATACCTTTTTAGAAGCATATCAGTTGAAGTATAACTTTCTTACTGTTATGTTGGAACATTTTTTCATTATACTCCCTGGGTAGCTCATCAGCTGAGTCTAAAATATTTTGGCAATGGTTTTATTTTTAAATCAACATATAATTTGAGTAGCATGTTTTACTTTTGAGTGCCTTACAGACATATGATTTCCTTAATAATCAAAATTTTAAAATTATGCTAAATTTATACATCTTCTTTTCCAAGGAACCACAAAGCAATTTATGCTTAGTATTATGTAAATAGTAATCTTAGGAGGTGCCTAGAGGTGAAATGAGGTGGTGATATTTCTTTTCTGTGTGAAACAGCATAGGGAGAGGTTGTATGTGTTGACATTAGTCAAGTTTCGTGGACTTTTATAAAAATATGCCTTTTTTTTCCTTGCTATAGTGGAAAGAGTACTGGACTAGTACTGAGAGGTCTTACCTTCCAGCTGAGTGTGTCTCCTCTCTCTGAATCTCTTTTCTTTCATGAGATGAAAGCTTTAACTAATTTCCAGTATTTCTCATAGTACTAAGCCTGTATGATTTTCTGATTGCCTAGTGTTACTTCCTAAAAGAATAACCAAAGACTTCTGATTTCCATTTGTTCTAATTACTTAAAGTGCTCAGGAAATTTTTAAATAAAAAAAAAAAATTGATATCATTTTCGTAACACTAAGATGTTGAGTTCAAAATTCCATCTTAGTATGTAGTAAATTTAATTCTAGTGAATAAACTGATAAGTCAGGGAAGTATGATTCTTATATTGGTAATTATCAAATGGTGGATAAAGCAAGTCATAAAATAATATATACATATATATGTGTGTGTGTGTGTATATATATATATACACACACACACATATACACACACACACACATACATATATATGTATGTGTGTGTATATATATCATCCCACTTTTTACCCAAAGAGCAAAAAAAAATTTTTTTTAATTGCAAAAGATCTGAAATTATATATCAGACGTTTAACCATATCTTCCTATGGAGAGTGGTATTTAGTTTGGGGGTTGGAGGGAAGGGACGGATAAAGTGCCTTCATTTTTTATTCTATATACATCTTTATTTGAATTTTCAAATAATCACATTAATATATTTGTAATTTATGAAAATAAAATTTTATTATAAATGTCTTTAGAATTTAACAAATTTTTCTATCTGAGTAGTCCAAATTTACTTTCAACATCTTCATGGAAAATAATTGTTGAAAACTTGAAAGAAATTATAGTATGTAGTATAAACATAGGAATTAAGCCATTGTGATACTTTAATTGAAATAATTAATTTTGCCTTCAGACCTTCAAGACATTCCATATTCTGATTGGTGTGAACAGACTATCCATAATCCCTTAGAAGTGGTTCCCTCTAAGTTTTCAGGGATTTCTGGATGCAGTGATGGCGTGTCTCAAGAAGGCTCAGCCAGCAGCACCAAAAGCACAGAATTGCTACTAGGTAAGTTTTCAGATTCAAATCCAAGCATTGCTAATAAAACTAAGTTTTTGTTTTTGTTGTTATTGTTCATAAATAATGTTAATTAAAGTTGTCTCAAAACTCTGACAAATCAGTTTTAGTGAGGCATATTCAGCCAACTGTTGCACCTATATCAGACTCTGATATGTACCCTCTTAGTTATCTGCTTTCGTTAGAAAGAATTTTGTTCCCAAAATGATCAGCAAATCATGTGCAATTTATCTCAGACTCAGATTTTTAGGTAAAGTTTAACAATAAATTCCATGAGGTATAATCATTTTCTATTGTGATATAGATAAAATATTTTAATCTTCTTTTCAGGTGTTAAAACAATTCCAGATGATACACCAATGTGCCGTATACTCCTTCGCAAAGAAGTTCTAAGATTAGTCATTAATTTGAGTAGTTCAGTTTCAACTAAATGTCATGAAACTGGGCTTTTAACGTAAGTTAATACTAAGCATGAATATTCTTTGTTTTTTCTGCTTTTTATGGTGAAAATGGTACTTGTAATACTCAAAAGTTAGACTAATTAGTTTATATTAGCATGGCATATCTGTGTGAGGCTAGGTTTTCTTCAAGAACTTGAACCAAAGTAATATATGGTAACAGGTTAAATGCATAAGCAAGTATGTAAATCCAGCTATCTTCTATTAAGCCAGACTTTAAAGAGATCTGTGAAAATGTAAAACAATACCACTCTTCCTTCTTTTTCAGTTTTGGAAAATATAGTTATTTTTCATTAAAATATATGTATTTATGTTAACATGTAATGGGTTTATCTTTTGAATGAATTGATATTTTGAGATTTTTCTCTATTTTAATTTCTAATATGGTAATTATCAATGGCTATAATCCACAAAAATATTGGGGTCAATAATTTATAAGAAAGGAATCTTAAGACCAAAAAGTCTGAGAAAAGCTTGCCTACATAAAACAAATGATATTTTCTTGTTTTTATTTTTCCCTGTTTTTTCTTTATCTTAGTAAAAGTCTCAGAATTTTTATTGTTTTTCTAAATCACAGCAACAGAAAAGAAAATTCAGGCCGAATATTTTAGCATTTCTGGTTTGTAATATTTAAAGCATTGGTCCTCACAAGAAATGCACCTCAGGGTTTTTTGCAGGGCTTAAAAACAAACAAGCAAGCAAACAAACAGTGATGCAGATGCCAGGGCCCCACTTCAGACCTCCTGACCAGAAGCTCTAGCACTAGGGCGTCCTTAAACTGTATATTACCCCACTCACCCCACAGCTGATTCTGAGATGCTGTCCTAGGTAAAAGCCACTGTTTGAAGGTTGAAAGATAGAAAGAGGTAGCTCAGTCAAGGATATCAATAACTTTAGTCTAATTTTAAAAACATGTTTCCATTTGAAAACTTAATTTTGAAAATGTTTTAGTCATTCTAGACTGATAAATTTAGCAATTTCTCATGTTAGTGGAAAAGAACATTTCTACCTTCTCAGGAAACATTTGGATTTTGATTATTTTAAAAAATAACAAAATGTGTGAGGTAGGAATATTTAATATTTTATATTCTTACCACAAATATGCCATTTAATCAATATCTGGAGAAAAAAATATTTAAAAAGTGATACTTTGGAGGAAAAGTAGTCAAGTCATTATTACAGTTTTTATCACACCATGGTCTTGTCTTTCATTTTAGAATTAAAGAGAAGTATCCTCAAACATTTGACGACATATGCCTTTACTCTGAGGTTTCCCATTTGCTGTCACACTGCACATTTAGACTTCCATGTCGGAGGTTCATACAAGAGTTATTTCAAGATGTACAGTTTTTACAAGTAAGTAGGATTTGTACTTCTGACATTTATCTTTCAAGAATACTGTGTTTGAATTAAATTGAAAGAGAGATTATATCTGTTTAAAATATACCACTTCTTTCCTAGATGCATGAAGAAGCAGAGGCTGTGTTGGCAACACCACCAAAGCAGCCTATAGTTGATACATCAGCTGAATCCTGACCTCATATTTATGATGTATATAGAGGGATACTATATATATTCATATTTATGGAGTTCATAAATGCCTCAGAAAATGCTGACTGACTGGGCAGCAATGACAGGATTATCCTGTACACTGTTCCAGCAATGATTGGTACATGACCAGTTGAAACTGCAGACTTCCCTAACCAAAACAACTTCCTTTGTCCCCCACTGAGCCCTTTTGAGGATTCATTGTTCATTACCACAGTTTTAAGAGTTTTAGTTACTAGCGTGTGCAAGAGCCAAGCACTGAATACCTACATAGGTTTTCTATTTTTTCATTTTAAGTGTGTAGTAACAGTGAACAATAACAGGATATGCAGAAGCACCCTACACACAGTTATTTCTGAATTCTTTTTTTAGGGTAAATAAAAAGATGCCTTGTTTGCTAACTAATTCATGGAAACCAGGAATCAGTGTCTCTGAGGCTGCATCCTGTTACTACAATGGGGTGTGCTATAACTGCTGGTAGGAGAGGGGGAACTTTGGCCCTTCCATATTTTCCTTAATGTTTGTAACACTACTTCAAGAGGTTTGTAACCTCAAAGCAGAAGAAGAGCCTCAGCAATCCAGGATTTATAAGTTATTTTGTTACTAGACTTGCTTAAAGTTTTTTATTTGTTTTCCTTCTCTCAGTTTTGTTGCAATGTGTTATTATGGGCTATTTGAACCTGTTAAGGTTTTTCACTACAGTTCCTGATTAAAATCAGAAAATCATTTTATAATTCAGATATTTCCCATTTATAGAATGCATATATTTTTAGTGGACTTCTGTTTTCATCAACTTCCCATATCACCATTTTAAACAGGAACTTGAACAAGCACTATTAATTTAGACCTAAAGCAAAAGAAAGCATTAAATAATACTTTGCATCTCTAGAGGAAAAGATGTTTGCCTATGATTTACTACACATTCCATGGGAAAAGAAGAGCCATAATTCCTTTTAATGGCACTGTTATGATGATTAAAAATTGTAGTGAAAAGCCTTAAGTACCAAATTTTAAAGCAGCAGTAATTTAATTTTTATATCAGTGTTCATGTTTTGCACAAACTAAATGCAGTGATAGGTGAGTTTATGAGTACAGTTATTGCCTTTATCACACTTGTGAAGTTGTTAAGTTGATGAGGGCAAAGTTTTGTTTAGTCGTATGTTTAATTTGTGTATGTCTAAAGATATTTGGAAATCTTTACAGGAATTAAACATATATGCAAATTTGTATATAAAAATAGCATGGCCATCATCATTAGAATGCTTGTAAATGAAAGGATTATCTTTTTTGAGGTCTATATATAAATAGAAAAAAAAATCCAGCTGGACTGATTAGGACCCTTTTTTAATTCCATTTGTGTATACCATTTTTACAGTTATACATCAGCTTTGACACAGTCATAGTACATTGATTAATATTTTCCTGTATTACAAATCCTTTTTATAATGGGCTTGTTCTCTGAGATCTCTGTAAAGAACCCTGTGAACTAGAAAATGTAACTCACAGAGATTTTTTTTTTTTTTTAACTTACTGGCACTGAAAGTTCCAGCTGGGATGAAGCATTTCATCTCACTTCACAACACCTCTGACTGCACTTCAGTGAATTGTTCTTATGTGCACTGTGTAGCAACTTACGTTATAACAAAGCAGATAAGGGCTGTAAGCTGCTGCTTATGTTAAAAAGTGGTTCTTCAGATTTTCTCTCATAAAATTCAGTTGAAGATAAAACAAACACTTCTTTTTACACTTTAACTTATCACTGAACCCAAGTGTTTATTTAAATGTCAACAGTACTTTTAAGAACGTTACCTGTCACCTTGGTCTTTGGTCTTGGATGATTAAACTGCCTTCCAGAGAACCAAATGTCAGAGATACTAGACCAAATAGTGGTTAAAAACTCCAAAGGAGGTAATATAGTAATCTTATTCACAATGGGATTAACATATTTTAGACATTCATTTTAAACACTACCTCAGTTAATATAAAGTATAAAATCTGTGGTTTAATCCCTCAGAAGTTAACAGTAATTCTTTTTGGTCACACACACGCAACTATCCCCATCCCTGGACCCCACCTCACTCATCCATCCTAAAATGAAGTCTTCGTTACTGTTAGCCTGAACAGTTTTTTTGACTGTTACTTTGAAAGACTTGTGTGTATACATCATGATATTTGCCTATAGCACTTAGTTTGGGGAGACACTCAGAGCTTTGTGGTTATCAGTACTTTAAGAAAAAAATGTACTTAAATGTATAGTGCTATTTGGTTTATCCATGTTTCACTGACAGGTCTAATATGTTTTCTTTGAGTACTCGTTTATATAAAAGTAGACTTTAATGATGAAAAACGCTCACATGGAGTGCCAAGTGATTAACTTAGGTGTTTAAAAATAATAAATTATAGCAGAAGAGATTAGGAATGGTGTCAGTGGTAATAGAAATCATTGAGAAAAGTGTCTATAAATAATATTATCTGACTATAAAACACCAAAATAATGTCAATACTGTAGTTTTTTGAGATTTTAGAATTAATCTTAGTCCATATAAATTTATACTATTGCTAATTATTGATAATTTGGAGGAATTTGGGCAGTTGTGCTGGTTATAAACTGTGAATTTCTAATTGTAAAGTGAATCGTTATTTCTAATTGAAAAATTTTTTTCAAGAACAGATTTCAGCTTCACATACTAAGTAAATACTGATAAATAAGGAAATTAGAAATTAGTGTTTGTAATTAAATATGGTCTAAAATTTCTTATAGTTTTATTTCCTGTTTATGCTTAGGTAGATTGGAGAGGGGAAAGTCTCTTCTCCCTAATTAAATTTTTTTCTAATAAAGATTGGTAGCATAAGGACATTCTGTAAGACAATGACATTAAAAGAGGCTCTTTGGAGGTAGATATATAAATTATTACACTTGTTACTCTAACATCATGTGTAAAAGTCCTTTTGAAATGGTGGATAGTTTTCAGCTCTTTTATCCAGAGCTTGAAATAATTAAAGCTGAGTTTTTCAGGGCATATTACAATGGCAAAGTATTCAACAGTGAGGTGTCAATGCTTATTTAGATTTGTCTACTGATATTTATATAACTTTTTTTCATTCCATTCAGAGGATGCCTTTTATCCCCACATTAAAGCACAGATCATTAAGCAATAAAAACCAGTCAAATTATCATCCAAATTATTACTGCAATTATTTTTGCATGGTAAGAGTGAGGTGCTAATTTTGTGTGAGATGAGCTTTGTAAACTACCTTGGGAAAGATCCTTTGGAAGTAAAGTTTTTCCCCTTTGTCCTACACTTCTAGTTTTGTCTCATTCACAATCCATTCAAACATGGGAAAAAAAATAGAATTAATTGCCAGAGTTTTGTGAGAACTGATATTGGAATAAAAGAACATTGCAGATTTTCTAAAATGTAGGTTGGGAAAGGTCTCTTGTCTCCCATTCAAGAAATAAATTATTACCAGTTTACTTTCAAGAGTAATACTACAATAAGAGTTTTATTATAAAAGCATACCAGTAAAATTAATAGCAGTGCTTATCAAACGATATTGAAATCTAAGAATCTTTGTAAGAGTATTCTTTTTTTCTTTCAGTTCCAGGTGCCCAGGGTATTTTTCATTCATAGTAGGTTTATGAGACTCCCACAGAAAGTGGATTATCTACCCTTTGGAATATTTTTGTAAAGTAGGTGGATAGCTCTGCCACAGCATGCATAAATTGCACATTTTGTTTGACTTTCTTTATAAAATATTTAATTTGAAAAATATAATTTATGCCAAAATAAAGTATACCTTGTAATTTTGCCACTAAAAAGGTTGATTTAGCACAAAATGCAAAGTTTTGGGGCAGAAAGGGAGGGAGATAAAAATTTTCATAGATAATAGTTGAAAAATGTTCTATTACTGGCCTGTCAGAAACCCTAAAGCTGCATTGTAAAACAAATGGTGTAAATTAGTTTTGAAAAGTGGTAAGGGATTGTGAAAAGAATCTCAGATTAATGCTCCCTGACCACATGATTTTCTTCTTTTTTATTTAGTAATACGCTGCTACATATTTGGAGGTTCTGGTGTTTGTAGGTCACTGAACAGACATTGAAATATGATTTATATTGTATAACTGTAACATAGAAAGATAAAGTATTTATATATTTTCCGTAAGAATATTTCATTGAGTTGTGTATAATTTAAATAAGGTTTGTCCCCAAATGGTTTTGCTCACCTTGATTTTTTGTTGTTTTGTTTTTGTATAATGTGTACATTTTATGTCAAGGGCATTAAAAGCCTCCTGAATCATAATCTTATCAAAGGGATACATTCTTAATAAAATGTACTTAAAATTTTTAAACTTGTATTGTTTATTTGAAGTTTTAGAACAGTCAGTGTTGATTTGAATAATATACTACTGAGGCTGATATATGTGATATCCAGTAAAAGTGACTTTTAGTTACCACAGATATGAATCGAGTTCAGTAACATGCTAGTAGCTTGTTCCAAATGTGTTAAAATAACCATTCACACATTCTTAAACATTCTTCATAATCTAATCAAACACATAGCCTTTACAGTTTTTTTTTTTCTACATCAAATCATAATCAGGGATTTGAAAAAACGAGTCGATCTTTAGAACAATTCTGAATTTTTTGAGGAATTAATATAAATGATGAGGGTGACCTACGGCCACCTAGTGGCAAAAGAAAATACCACAAAGGAAATTACCAAGCCTCGAAAATAAAATTCAGTGTCGAAGCTAGGTAGGGTCTGTTATAGTTTATTAAATGTGGTAAAATGTATGTCTTGCTTTTAGAAATAGATTTGTTTTGGATATTTTGGTCTTTAAGCACATTTCTGTATATCATTTTCCCATTGCTTTCCATTTATAAATGTATATTTTTCAACAAAAACAGTAGGCCCCCAAGTAAACTAAAAAGTGCAGTTAATCATCAGCTGATCTTTGAAATATGTGATAATATAGGTGAACTTCAGAAAGCTTGTTCTATTTTTAAGAACTCTTCAGTGAATAAAAATACTCAAAAATAAAGTACTTAGTCCATTCGGGCTGCTATAAAAAATACCACAGACTGGGTAGCTTTTAAGCATTAGACATTTCTCATGGTTCTGTGGGCTGGAAGTCTGAGATCAGAGTACCAGCATGATCAAGTGAGGGCCGTCTTCCGAGTCCCAGACTTCTTGTGTCCGCACATGGAGGAAGGGACTAGGGAGTGTCCTGGGGTCTCATAAGGGAATTAATCTGATTAAGGGCTCCAGCTTCATGACCTCCCAAAGGCCCCACCTTCAAATACCATCATTTTTGTGGAGCAGGATTTTCACACAAATTTGGGAGTAATCATTCAGACCAGAGCAACTACTTTTTTATTGATTTTTAAAAAAAGACAAGGTGCACTAAAATTTTGTTTCTTTAAGGCTTATCATAGAATACTGAGACACTATATTTGCTTAGTCCTTTAAGTTGAATATACTTATTGTGTTATATGTATCATTTTAACTGCTAATTCTGAAGGATTTTTATCTTCTATTGTATCTTCAAGGGTTTTTAAAGTTCTTCTTTATGCAAAATATTTAATGTTTTGTAAATTCTTTGAGATGAAAGCCAGCTTATCTTTCCATAGAGCTCTTAGAACAAATATTAGATGTTGCCTAACTCAACTCTATCTTCTTAACAAATACACATTCTAGTGGAGTATTCGTTTCACCAGAATTAGTATGAGTTGGATGTTAGCATGTCAGCAAGCACTTTCAACAGGTCCATGGCTCTGTTGTGTGACTAGCCTGTTCCCAGTCTGAACCATCATGGTCCCCAGCTGAGGACCAGTCTCCAGGCTGATGTGGTTTTTATTGGGACTGCCCACCATCAAAATATCCTGATATTTCTAAGGAATTATTGCTAATTTAGTTTTAGGTATAATTTTTTAGTATTATGGCTATGTTAGAAAAAGCCTAGAGAAACAGATGTTTACAGGTGAAATCATATGATTTGCTTCAAAATAATATCAGGAGGGAGAGTAGATAAGGGTATGGATGAGCTAAAACAGCTGTTGGGGCTGATGATAGTACATAAGAGATTATTAAACTATTCTGTTCTTGCATATATTTGAAACTCTCCATGAATTTTTTCAATCATAATTCTACTGACACATAAATTACATATTTGTTTCTGAATAACTTTTTAAAGCAATGCTTTTAAAATGATAAATAGTATTGAGAATTGTTTTTAAATATAATTTATTTGGTTGTTATATAAACATGGGAATGTTTATAGCCAAAACTATAGAGTGATGCTGTAAGCACAAAGTTATGCCCAGCACTTCCTACTGATATTTTGTTATATTTCAGAAAGATGTCTTCATCTGATTTAGGCCAGTGATTTTCAAAGTTGAGTATACGTCTGAATGCTTGGTGAAATATAGATTCCAGACCTCCTACCGTAGAGATTCTGATTAGGTTCAGAGGCACATTATTAGTAAGCTCATGAGGTGATTTATCAGCTGTACTAATTGTTAGATTTTCATGTCATTGACGTAGAGCAAACACAATACAATGGTGAAATACTTTAATTAAGGCTTGTTGCAACAAAAATGATTTCAAGGTTTTGTGGATTATTTTTCAAAGAAAATCTATATAAAAGATATTATTTACAAATCAGTCATCACTGTCAGTGACATTCTGTGTACTTTAATAATTGCATCATGCCAAAGGAACACAAAGTAAATGGTGACAATACTGGCCCCAAAGTCTTCTCAAAACTATTATACTAATCAAGATACTTGTTTGTACTATGTTAGGAGTTCATAACCAGTTTTCCTAGCAAAAGGCTTACATACACATAAGGAAAAAACTGAAAAGTCTGAACAGAAGTCCTGGTTTGTGTAGGTATGTTTAGGCCAGCTGACAGCCACCCAACTTTGTGATGTGGGTCCTTTCTTTATTCTCTTCATAGTGTTGAATGGCACAGTACAGGCCCTTTGGTACCAGAGGTACAGGCAGTGTCGTTTCCATCACAGCAAACAAAAAGAAACCCTTGTTTGTGCTTGTTAGAAATGTGATCAATAAACATTAAGGGCTGAGGGGCAGAAGGAAGAGAAAGGAACACGTATTGAACACCTATTATGTACTAGGTGCTTTGCATATATTGGTTCAAGGAGACAAAGCTGCTGCTGAGCCAAAACAATTTCTTCACTCTAGATAGCTTTTTACAGTTATGTCTAGTCAATATCCAACAATATGGTTTAATTTCATTTATTAGGTTAGCATAAGAGGGATATAAATGAGTAAGGGTATATTGTCATGACCCAGACAACTTATCACAGAGTCCAAAGGATGCCAAATGAAAACAGGTCACTTATAGTTATTGAAAAAAAAAAAAAAAAGGAACCATAAAATGTGAATGGAATTACTCAATGACATACTTTCCTTTTTTCTATTTGAGGTAGTCATCAAAAAATTCTGGTAGAAGACTAGTGTCTACTATGATATTATCTTGACACTAAACCAGGAGTTCCTTGCCAATCCCAAGCTTTAACTGTGGTAAGCTAGATAGAAGGACAGTTGTGGGGATCTTACTGATTCATTCACGTCTTAACCTATTAGACAAGGTCTGTGCCCCCAGAAGAGTTAACTTTGCTGTGTCAATGAACTGCAGATTCTTACTGCAAGGCAAATCTAAAATCTGTTTTGGTCTGAACCATCTGTGACTTTTTTTTTTAAATATATTCAGAATAAATTAACATTAATAATCCATGCTCTAGTAACGAATAGTTTGTGGCCTTTATTAAAGCCTTATATCTAGGTTCCTTCACCCTTAAGCTATTAAATGTAGGAGTAAAACAATAGAAATACTTTCTCACTAACGGCTGAACTTATAGGATTGTAGCCACCCTGTCCAGTACTGAGTGGATGAGATCTATCCCTATGTCAAGTGTCAGGGCAGGTGTTATTTAAAGGTGAGCCTAGAACACAGCAGCAAGGGAAGCCTGTTACCATGGTCCTGCCATTTCTACAGCAAGCCTGTTCCAAGGAAGGATGTTAATTCACTCTCATAGCCTCTGAACTTTGAAACCTAGCAAGATAGTTGGTCTTGTATAAATCAGACCTGCCAGTGGTGATAGCTCACTAGGATTAAGCACCAAGGTATCTGGTGACAGAATAGTGCCAGTTATGCTTCTCTAGGTGTCTGTGTAGCATAAATGTATGAAACGGGTATATGATTAGCGGCAGTGTTCACCGTGATCTAAAAGGGCAATGGAGGAGAGGCTGCTATTTTCACTCGGAGAAGGTGAAGTGAGACCCAGTGGCACAGCCATTTGCATTTTATACTCAGACATTGGTGGATTTGTTGGAAAGCTGTCCTTGTCTCCAGACAAGGGCGAAGCCAGCTGGGACACATAATTCAAACTACTTTCTCCGGCTGAGATTTCTCCCAGGGAATTCACATAGTTTTTGTCTAGTGTCTTTAGTAAATTTTCAGGTGAAGTCAGTAGTCCCAGCTGACTTGGTGGAGCTTCTGGGGGTATTGAGACATGGCCACAAGAACCAGAGTCAGAAGCTGCTTGATTATAGGTAAAGTTCTCAAAACAGATGCAGGGGCCAGGGCTGGAGTAGTTCTCTGTTGGGAGGAGGTAAAGGTAGACAGGCTTAGTACATTCAGTTTCTGTGAGTGACTTCCTTGCACCTGAGAACTGTATCTTCCTTCCTTCTGGCTTGTTTACAACTTCAATAGCATCTGGAATGCAGTCATTGACATTCATTATTGTCAGATGAGGATTCTCCTAAAAGAGAAAAAAAATACGTAAATATAATTGTGTGTGTGTATCAGTATGTAAAGTGTGGAAAATGCACCTGGAGCTTCAATTTTTCTCATGTTTCATCGTGGTCCTGTTAACTTGAAGTGGTGTTAAAAAAAAAAAAAAAAGGATTTCCCCTGATGGACGAAATCAAACTTCCATTCACTCATTTCATGGCTTTGGGAGCAGAGTCGGTTTTGCTCTGTTCTATCTTCCTGAAGAGATCTAGGGAAGTACGATTATTACAGCCCTGACGCTGGATTAGAATTTAGTAGATATATAGTATCCATGCAGTTTCCCAACATTTACCTTGGATTTTATTAATGACAGGACACTGCTCTTGTAAGGGTCTGGAATGTCAGGGTAACACTTCTCCTTCATCCTAGGAAAAAAAGTGAAAATTAAACTGAATTTTGCAATATGGTGAAGAGTTAAGAGTCGAGAACTCTGGAGGCAGATTCCTGGGTTCTGATCCTTGCTCTGTCGCTCACTATGTGACACTGGGCAAGGTACTTAACCCTCCTCTGCTTTAATGTCCTCATTGGTTCAATGGAGATAATTACTGTAGTCACCGCAGTGTTGTGAGCATTGAATGAGTTGTTATGTGTAAAGCACTTAGAACATAGTCAAACACACAGTAAGTGAAACACGAACATCAGCTATTGTTATTGAACAAGTTTTATAATCTTTTGAAATGGTTATTGTTTCTCTATTGACCAGAAAAGCAAAATTGTTTTAATATTTCCTTTTCAGCATTTTCCCCATATTATTCAGTGTAATTTCTATTTTATTAAAACTCATTTCTATATTTTCCTCTGACTCTCTTCTTGGATAATCTTCCCCACATACTTACCACTGAGTCTTCAAGTAGCACAGGATCATGATGAGCAAAAGGCAGAAAATCATGGGGAGTATGATACGTATCAGTACATGAGCTGCAGAAGGAAAAAGGGATATTTTGAATGGGTACATTGCCCTCCTCAAAGGCATAAAAATAAGTTTAAAGACAAAAGTTAATTTTACATGCATTTTTATTCCTCAAAAGTCTATTTTTGTGAAATTCAATAAGAGTTTTCCCTGATGGGGGGTGACGACAACCAACCAGCTAACACAGGGAACCATCTGTCTTCAACACTTGTGACTCGAACTTCTGAGAGATTGCATCGCTACTCCCAATTCTTCACTCCCTCTGTGTATTAGACTTACACTCTGCACTCTTGCCAAAGTGTCATGGTAGGTGGAGTGTGCCTCTGCCTCTTGACTTAGAACTTAGTCACGTGACTTAGTTTGGCCAATAGGATTAGTAATTATAATGTTAGTAGCTGCCTTCAGTGTATGTGCAGTTTGGCTTGCCCTCCCGTGCTCCCGTGATCCACTATGGGAAGAGTTTGTCCCTTGTTGCCACTGCCTCTTCGGCCTGAGCCCCAGAGTGAAGCTATATGAAATGAACCCAAACTTGGCCAAAGTCTGGAGTCCAGCCTAGCTCAGCCTTGATCAGCCAAGCCATGAGCATAAAAAGAAATATCTATTTTTGTATGCCACTGACATTTTGAGGTATTTTGCTGTATATCAAAAATTGACTAAGGCACCCTCTAGTTAGTCTCTAATGAATGTCTTAACCTGAAAGAATTATTCTATTTTTATTTCTCAGATCTGTCAACCAGTGCTTCATCTTCTTAAATGCCTATATTCCTGTTAGTGCTTGCAAGCTCACCAATTAAATAACTCAGCTGGGTTGGTAAACGCTGTCTTTTATAAACTCAAATTGTACATGTACATGTACATGTATTGTGTTCAATCCATGTGCCTCCATGCCTTCTCCACTCCCCAGCCCCAACACTCACTGTCCTCTGTAAGGGATGGGGTTTGATTTGGGAATGGCGGCTAATTCTGGAGATTTGTAAGCTAGGGCAGGTAGATGCCCAGCCCAGTGCTATGAGGCAGAACAAGACTCTGGAGAAAAGGACACAGTAAGATGAGAGGATGGCAAAGTAAGCCCCTGAATAGTTGGCCTCAAATGAACCCTGACACCTAGGAAGGGGTAAAAACTCCTGACACCACTGATAAACACCATGCCCTAAAGGGCAGTAATTCTGACTATTACAATTGGTTTTAAAATTTGGTTAAATTATGGATTTTTATAATATACTTGAGGACAAGCCTGGAGAGCTACCCACAGTAGTTTCCAAAGTTCAGACTGGTTTACTAACCTTCTTATTGAAGTGTAATATAGTCACACCGAAAGGTGCTCAAAAGTGTACAGCTGGATGAATTTTCACAAACCAAACATACCCATTATAACCAGTACCCCGATCAAGAAAAAGAACACTAACGGCTCCCCAGAAAACCCCTGGTGTCCCCGTGTAGTCATTTTCCCCTCCCAAGGTAACCACTATCTTGTCTTTTAACAACATAAATGGCATTTGCCTCTTTCTGTACTCCATAAATGGAATCATACAGCAAGAGTCAGGTCTGGCTTCTGTCGCTCGGCATTGCATTTACGATTCGTCCATACTATTTTTGTAAATGTAGAATGTCATTCTCACTACTGTAATTGTGCAGCAATTTATTTTCCTTTTTAAGAATAATCAATATAATCAATAGAGTTACAGCCAAGGCTAAGGAGGTTTAGCACAAATGAAATCAGAAAATATATTTGAGATAAAGATAATTATGTGTGTTACATATGTACACACACACACACACACACACACACACACACACACCCCACCACCACCACCCCCCCCCCAGCCGAGTAAATACCAAGAGTGCTCGAATAATGTGAATCATTGGCTAAAATCTTAATCTGACTCTGAAAGTTCTGGCCTTTGGCTTAAAGACCTGGGGCCATGTTTCAGTCTAGTGGTGAACAGCAGTGAGTGCCCCCAGCTGCCACTGTCGTCACGTGTGTCCTCATCACTGGTCAGGATACTCAGGGTCAGCAGTTCTGCCTGATGAGCCCATCCCATCCCTGCTCCCCACCTTCAGCAATGGGACCCACACCACAGACGGTAACTCCAGGCAGATGTTTCAGCCTGTTCGTTTTTCATGGAGCAGTATCTTCAAAGGTCCCTTCTAGTGTGGGCTGCCTGTGCTACCCTATTTGACACCTACTTTTCTCCTTCTTCCCCCATCAGTATCTATTTCCTCCCCCACCTTCCTGTTTGTTGCAGGTCAGGGTTTACCAGGAGACTCTTTTCTATCACTAACTAGTTCTCGCCATTCTTCTCCCATCCTCTTCTTTCTTCATCTTTCAGGCCAAATGCATTTTTGAAAATGTGAATCTCTTTATCTTACCCCTTCCCCACCAAATCTGCAAACACTGGGTTTGTGAAGAAACCCTTCTTGCCCCATCACACCCGTCTCTAATCGCCCCTGGAGAGGCAGTCCGGAAGCAATTAGTCTGGCTGAGGGAAACCAGCCAGAAGGCTGGCTGCAGAGAGTGATGCTGCTCTGTAATGAGGAAAACACCACCGCCCTTGCCTAGACAGAATTCAGATGGCTCTTCCCAAGCCAACACTAAAATATGCCATCTGTGATTTTCGAACTATTCTGGGACTAAGTTCCAGACAAGTGCCTCAGGGCCAACTGAGAGAGGCAGGAGGAAGGTTCCAGATTATAGATCAGTTAGGTTATCCCCACTCATCCATTTTATGTAGTAGGATTCTGTGCGATGTTTTGTGTGTGTGTTTTTGTGAAACAAGCCTATGTAGAGAAAGAGAGATAGAGACAGAAAGACAGGGAAGAAAGGTCTAAAAATTCTTATCTAAACAAAGCCCACGGCAAAGTGCCTGTGATTTATCAGTTTCCGAGGACCTCCTAAGGGAAGAGTTTTGATGCAAAAAAACTCACAGTATTCATCCGGAGTGGTGACCTTGGTGAAAGTATCATGGGGGCCTTCGCCAACACTTGTGTATGGAGTGACTAAAAACTCGTAGAAGGATTCTGGCTGTAGGTGTTCCACAAGAAATGTCTTTTGTTCCGGGCTGTCGATTTTATGTTTGCAACATACCGAATTATCTGTGGTTTAAAAAATAAATAAATAAAAGGTTTTTTTTGGTTTGTTTCTGTTTTGTTTTTTTATAAGAAGAAAAGATTATTAAGTGTGTGAAGGGGATCTAGTGAGAGAGCTGGGCACTGTCACTCTTGTCGACTTGGCACAAGTCAACATTTTTAAAACAACCAAAAACTAAATCGTAATTTCATCACACCCGGGGACACTGGTAAAATTTTCAAGAAATGGCAAGAAAAGCAAAAACTTTACTAAGCAAAAGATGGTGAGGATCCAGGGAGAGCACACAAACCTGCAAGAGATGGTAAGAGCTTGCAAGAGACTTAAAAATACATTGTAATACCTTTAACGACTTCAAAGGCAAAAAGAAAAAGAGGTTAACGAAGTTTCCCAAGTGGCCGAAATCTTAAGGAATGCTTCCAAAAATACCAGGCCGCATCGTTTTTTAAGTAAGTTAAAATGACCCCCACCATCTTGCCCACCTACTAATCTCTTAGCACCTGTTTGATCATAAAAGCAAGAACATACCTCAGCCTGGCCACAGAGATAGCAGCCTTTTTTCATGATTTCAAATAATGAGATCTTGAAGAAGTAAACTAACAAAAATGTCACCTGAAAGGACTGCCTTTTCAAATCCTGGCTGGCACTGCTCTGCCTTGGACTTCAGGTAGACATGGTAGCCTTGTATAAAACCAGGTTGGGAGTCAATGGAATAATCCTTCCAACTCAGATTGAAGGAGTGGGAAGTCAAATTACTTATGACCACTTGAGGGTTGTCTGAAGGAGCTAGAAAAAGAAATTGGAGTAAGAAAATAGTCATGATTTAGAAATATTCTCTGAGCACGCATGCAAACTAAAAGTAGAACCACAGCCAACTCCAGAGGCTGTAGGAGCTTGTGGCAAGTTAAAGAATTATATCTTTTTCTCTAGCGGATATATTCCTTGATATAATTTGAAAGAGCTAAGAAGAAGTTAAACGATCTTCTTATTCAAGCCTTGCCTTTCACAAATGTAGAATGGATGCCCAGAAGGACTCCATAGTTTATACAAAGTCTCAGAGCAAAAATGAGAATAAAGGTTTCTTAGATTTCTTTCTGTTACTGAATTCTAAATACAATTGACCCGTGAACAACATAAGGTTTGAACTGCATGGGTTCACTTATACATGGACTTTTAAAAATAAATATACAGCTGGTCCTCCATAGCCCTAGCTTTTACAACTGCAAATTCCTAACCAAGGGTCAAAAAATACTGTTTTTGATCTGTGGTTGGTCGAATCCTCAAATATGGAGGGCTGACTATATGCATTGTTCTAAACCGTGTTATATAAGGGACTTGAGCATCTGTGGATTTTGGTATCTGTGGGGTTCCTGGAAACAATCTCCCATGGATACTGAGTGATAACTGTAGTTAAGTTCTGGGGGAGTTGAAAGTTATACCCAGATTTTCAACTGTGTGGGAGTTAGCACCCCTAACCCTTACGTCATTCAAGGGTCAGCTGTAGTGTCAGAGAGAAGGCCTGACCAGAGAATGGACTGAGGCGGGAGAGGGGTCGAGGAGGAAAGGTTATGTTCAGAGGTTAAGGGTGGGTTTGGAGAACTCTAGTTGCCAGGTTGCAGCAATGCAGTTCTCTAAGTGTCACTGGAAAAATCCGGGAGTGTTTATTCTGAGGGCTCCCCTGAGTCTATCACATACTCTTGTGAACGCCTGGTCTATGCTCACCAACACACACACCCTGCCTGTTTCGGACAGCTGCCACCGCATAGAGGACCATCAGGCCATCGGAGGGTTGATCTGATTAGTGCAAGGCCATTGAGGGTCCAGATGCCCAGCTTTCCGTGGGCATGAGGCCCTGGCTGCCAAGAAGGTGAATAAGTAACCGCATGAGTGGGCTAAAACCTCCTGCACCGCAGCGAGAGGCGTGGTAAGATTTCTGGGGGTTGATTTCACAATATGTATCAAAAGTCTTAAAAAGGAAATGAAAAACCATTTAAGAAATTCATACCTTTCGACTAAACTCTTCTACCTCCAGGACTTCATTTAAAAACTTTTTTGTGAATGTGGACAAAGCTGTGTAGTTTAAAATGATGGTGATTCAGATAAGGCATAAAGAGATTGGGGTAAAGAACCAAGAAAGAGAGATTGAGCATTTAGGACTGCAAGATACCTGAAGGTGAATTTTATAGTTTTTAGTTGAAAAACACTGTAATCATCCTAACTGTCCAACAATAGGCGATTTGACATAAGCAAATGATGAGGTATTTTGCAGTCATAAAAATGATATACGCAAATAACATTTAGTGACATAAGTCAAAAAGGCATTGCATAGAGTAAGATCCCATGTTTATTTAAAAGTGTATCTGTACAGAAAAAGGAATACCTGGATAAACATAAAATATTAACTCTGGAAGTCTGCCTTTGAGTGGTAAAATTAGCAATGATTTTGTCTTCTTTTGCATAACATTTTATAAATTGTCTTTAATGAAAATGTTTTACATTTGTAGGATTAAAAGCAATTTTTAAACCCTTATTATAAACACTTATTATTATCAGAATAAGTGGGACACTGAAAATTAGAAACGGTATTGAAATTTTCCTAAACCCAAAGCTAAGAGTGTCTGGATTACTCTGAGCAAGTCTGCCATGAACACATGAAATGCTTTAAACTTACCCAGTTCCTTGGAGTATCCTGTTTTCCTCTCTAACAAATAAGCAATCTTTTTTGTAGATATGCCATAAATTCTGAAGTTGTACCGGACCCCTGGTCTAAAGGCATCTAGAGAAGAAAAGTCAACAGAATTTCCATAACACAGAAGGACATTTTCTTTACTTCTGAAAAGGAAAACTGAATATTTGTCCCTTTAATAATTTCCTTCTTGAGGTTTATGCCCTTCATCTCCACCTTCTTCCCTTCTTCCGCTGAGCCCTGGGGTCCTCCATTGTTTCTGAGGAAGCCCGTGGGGACTGTCTCCTACATCGTCCTCACCAGGAAGAGCTCTCAAACACGCCCTTATCCCCATGCAGGAAATTGGTGCAGAATTCAACCAGACAGAGGAAACCATTTTAAATTCTCCTTTGACTCCAAATCCCCCTCCAGTGACTTGCCTTCTCTCTGCCCGTGAAAGCCACATGTCTGGAAGGATTTGCTTCTACTTCCTCACTTTCCCCTCACACCTCACCTCTGCAATCCACCTGCAGCGCTCGCCATGCTGCTGACCCTCCTCACCCAAGGACAACTGAATGCCCTCCAAGGGCCTCTCTCACTCTCTGGACCCAGATTAATTCTCACGTCTTTATCGTGATCCCAGCAGATGGCGCCACCAGGCCCGCCTCCCCCCAACCCCGCCCCTGCTCAAGCCACAAACCTAGGCTCCTTTGATTTTGCTAAAAGAGCAGTCTTGAAATAACAAATCCAATGTGCAAGGTTAAGAGATCAAGTTCTACACGTTCCATTGAAATTGAAGGAGTTGATGACCTACTCTCATCGATGCTATGTCCTAAACGCCTCCCAAATCCATAGACTTCTTTGCTTTTGTAAAAGCTCTCTGGACAACCGTTAGAATGTCCTCTGTCATTCATTTGAGACCACTAATTAAGAGGAACAAATTCATGAAAATAGCAAAACCCTATCCCAGCCTGAGGTCCAGATTTTCTCTGTCAAAGTAGATTTAAAGTCGAATCTCAGGCCATATCATTGCAAAATTTGAAATCCTAGCGCCCATGCTTGATTTCTAATTTCAAATTTTATGAATTTATTACAAAGTATCTTCGAGATGGTCCAGACATCTTTGTTGAACTTGCTGCAAGGTGGATGGAGCAAGAGTTAATATGGAAGGTTCTTCTTACCTGAGCTAATGATGGTGCTTGTGGTCTTGGGACCCAGGTTTTCCCACTGGAGGTCACAGGCCTGGTCCCGGGGATGGTCACACCAGTCCACGACGTAGCCTATGGCTTCTCCAGACTGGGGTTTCCAAGACATAAAGAACCCATCCTCTGTGCCTTGAACTCTTCCTTCTTTAACCTCTTCTGTACATTACAAATAGGGCAATGTTCCAGATTTAATTAATTGAACATTTTGTAAAAGTATTTAAAGAATAAACTTGAACATGCAGTGTATCCAACCAGACTCCGACCACTTCAGTCACTGCAGGGGCTTGGGGTGGCGGGTGGGATGTTTTCATAGGTGTTTTCCTGCCTCTCGCTTCCCACTAAATATTCACACCCACCCTGCAGATGCCCCTGTCCCGACCCCGACACCCAACCTAGGTGCCGCAGCACCTAGAACATGGGTCAGCAAACTACTGCCCGCAGGACAGCTCCGGACTCGGAGGCTTCTTTTTATAGGACCCTTGAGCTAAGAATGGTTTTAAGATTTTTAAAAACTTATAAAAAACCCAAACAAACAAAGAATTTGACTATGTAGTGGTGACTGTATGACCTGCAAAGCCGCAAATACTATCAGCCCCTTTACCAAAAAGTTGCTGACCCTTGACCTAAAACCATGTCTGGTACTTGATTTGCTTTCAAAAAATGACTATGTAATGAACAGATAACTCAGCTCACATCATGCTGGCTGCTCCCGAACTAACTACTGTTTCTGAGATGTTATAACGCCATAAGCAAGGTCTGAAAAATGTAACAGCAGCAACTGAAAGGTGACATTATTGCAAGGTTCATGAATGACCTTGGAGTGTCAGTCGTATGATGTTCAGGTGTGCATTGTCTCATAATGTGTTCTGCAGGGGTTTAGTGTATACAGACTCTTCACAGCTCTCCCAGCGAGGAAGTTAATATCACTACTGATTTTATGTGCCAGGTCATTTCCACCTCATCTGCTCTTCCACAGGCTAAGGGACTAGCCTAGCCAGCTGCCACCTTTTATTCTACAGCTTTGGCAAAGTCCCTCTTGAGATGATCTCTGGAAATGTTCCTGGGCCCTTCACAGGGGGCAATGAGTGACAAAATTTTTTACAATATAGTAAATGCAACTCTTACTTCATTTGCCACATTCATACATACTCTATCTCTCAGTTAAGTTTGTTGGTGTTTCATTTACTTCGGTAAGTTTGAGATAATTTCCCAAGTTTGTTAAAGAGTCCCCAGGGAAGAAATGTCCTGACCGATGGCTGAAATCTCATTCTTCCCACACTGAGGGGGACTGTCCCAGGAAACCCACTGACACACTCGGACCAAAAGAAAATGACGAACACTGTTTGGAAGCCAGACATTTTGTCCCCCCAAGTTGTTGTCTTTCCAATTTAAGCATCTCTACTTAATCACATTATCAACATTTTCCTAGAGAATAAAAATAAACAAAATGTAACTCACCGCTTCCAGAGTCTCTAGAGATGACAATTACAGAAGTGGGAGAAGTGCCCATACTGTTATTAGCTGTGACGTAGATTTGGTACGAGCCTTGGTCGAGGGTTAGTTCTGTGCCATTGGCCGGAGCGGGAATGGAGAGGAGCTTTAAACTGGATGGTTTCTCTAGATTTTCTATAACTACATTATAAAATAGAATCTTCCCACCAGCATGCAATTTTGACAGTGGCTGAAAAAAATTGATAATCATTTCAAAATGGGCTTTCCTCTGAAAGGGGTTTACATAATTACTTTTTCATCTTTCCTGTCCCTCAAATGCTTTACACACACACACACACACACACACACACACACACACACACACACACACACACACACACACAGAGCTAATTAAAACAGTTAAATAGAGAAAATAACCCCTAAACCAAGCTCAGCATCAGGCCTTCTTCTCTAAATAAGATGAGTAGAGATTCGGATCATTTGGAGGTGAGCTCCTTAAAAGCATAACGTGTCTAGAGAAGAGTGGCCAAGCCAGGAATCAGGAGGAAGAAGGACTTTAGCCTGGATTAAAATAAGATGCCGTGGGTACCCAGGGGAGGAAACATGCATGAACCCCAGCAGGAGGGCCCAGCTCCTGACCTCACTCCATCCTCCAGCTGTGTCTTCTCCAGGCCCAGAGCCCATGGTCCCCCCACCCCACCTCCCAGATGATCCTCCAGGTTGCAGAAATTCCCTGCTTACACGGTCCCAAAGCCACTTCCAGGGCCTGTCCATCAGGCCTGCCCTCCTGAGGACAGACGGTGGCCCCGGTATGCGCCCGCCCCAGAGAGACCTGAGAAAGGACTGGGAGTGACTGCTTGGGCTGTGGCCAGAACCTGGACATACAGACTGGTGTATCCACAAGTGTGCCCAGGGCTCCTTGCAGGGAAAGTCAGAGTGGAGGTGGGAAGAAAGCGGGGTGGGTTGTGGCTAGGACCCAACTCTCCCAGCATGGCCATGTTTTGGTGTCAAAAACAGGAACCAAGAGTTCTGAACACAAAGTAGAAGGATAACATATACTTTAAATTATAGTGTTTTTAGCTTGACTTTTAAATATGAGTATTTAAATATTTATAACTTTAAATATGGTATGTGCTCTACTTTATATTCGTGCCCTGAGCCTTGCAAAAGTTAGAGATGGGCCTGGGTAGAAGTTATGGAGACGCGAGTTCTAACAGTCAGAAGTGGCCATCTCTGTAGTCGAGGAAGGAACAGTGCAAGTCTTAGGGACATGGATGTGGCACAGGGACTCCTCCACTGGGCAAGACATTCTACCGTATTCATGTGAAGGACACCCCCAGTTGGAAGGCTACACCCAAATCCAGTCTCACAGTGAGACGCAGGGCCAAGCAAATGAGTCTTTTTGAATAGGAACATCTTACCCTCCAGAATAAAGTTACTGTACAAGATCCCAGCACTGACTTCACATTTCTCCAGACATCAAGAGCCTTGGAGGGAGCTGAAATTAACCAAAGAAAAGTTGTCAGGTCACAATAAGTAAAATAGTACATTCTAACTTCTGTTTCTGTCGAAGAAGTGACGATGAGCATCCTTTTTTCCTTTTTTTTCTTTTTTAATTTTTAGGTGAGGCAACCCTTGGTTGACCTCACAGATTGCAAGGACCTTGTCAGCTTATGATCCTTTTTTTTTTTTTAATTTTTACACCTACAGCACCTGGTCTTCCTAGGTGGTCTCCCATCCAAGTACTAACCAGGCCCGACCTTGCTTAGCTTCCGAGATCAGATGGGGTCAGGCACATTCAGGATAGCATGGCCATTTACACAATGAGCATCCTTGAGGCCTCTCATTTTTTCACTCTCTGTGACTTCTAACCATCTTGCATGGTCACACTGTTCATGCCTCACTAGGTGCACATAGTAGGTGCTTTACAAAAAGTCTGCAGTATCTGGACGGGACACCGAACTTAAAGTCCTTTATGAACATCAAGCCTCAGAGCTTCTGGAAGCCACCCACAAATTTTGGAATCACTCGTCAGACCAATGCTAGTAAGTTAGTTAGGTAAACCTCCATGTCTCGAGCAGTAGCAGACCACTGCTACTTCCTTGCCCCATTTGCAAAGGTTGCAATGGAAGCACACAGAGACATCTCCGGGCAGGCTGCGCTTCTCCACGCATCTCACACTGGCTGGCCCTTCGCTGGAGTCAGAGCCTGGGAGCGTCGCCTTGTCCCCCTCTGTTGGGAAGGCCACATCCTTCTGCCACCAGCTCCCAGCCTGAGCTGGGTCAGCTGCCTGTGGACAATCACAGCATGTTCCTTCCAACATGGCTCTGACCACACTGTTCTGGAAGAGTCTGCTTCCTTGTCTTTTTCAACAGTAAACTGTAGGACAAGGGATTTGTGCTTTGATTCAAAACATCTCTATGCAAGAGCTGTTTTTGGAACATAACACATAAAGATTTTAACTCTCTGTTTTATAAAAATATAGTTTACTGCCCCTAATAACTGAAATTTAACTAAGTCCTTTTTCCTTTTAGCTGCTGCGACTTTCTTCTCAACTTAAAGGTGACCATATATAGTTTTAAATCTATTGAAGATTTCAATATGCTAAAGAAACCATTGGAGAAGTCAATATTAAATCAAAAACTTATTGAAATATTCGGGCACAATATGGGACCCCAAGCTCAATGCAAAATTTTCAGCTGGTTTGTAAATTAGTAAAAGACCACTGTAGCCCAGTTGACAACGCTCTATATTTATGTCAATATAATTTCTACCGTGGTATCATTTAACTCTGCTCACTCTGATTATACTTAAGTATGGTTATACTACACAGAAACACTGAGTTTTCTAGTATTAAGTAAAATGTTATCAGAGATTAAAAAAAAAACAAAAACAAACTATAAATTTGCCATCAGTAGATTCATCTTGTTTCCTTGTTATCATCAAAAGCAAAGTTAAGTATTTTCAGGTTTATAATACTATAATCTAAAAGAAACACAATTTACTAAGACTCTATTCTTTTGCCATTTTCTTTCTGCACTTAATTTTAATTACAATGTTGGAATAAGTTTGCAAGAAAACAAGGGGAGAAAATACCAAAGCAAAGCAGTATTATTAAAGTGAAGATTCTTTAATAAAACACAACTGAGGAATATGCCATATTACTCTCGGGAACAGGGCTTTCTGCAGTGGGGACCCCTGAGGAGTCCGCCCCCCTAGAAGAAACCACTGGAGTCTCAGGGGGTGTGAGGGTGGCAGGAACACCAGACAAAGCGAGGAGGCCTGCTGAGTGTGGCCAGCGACCAATCCCAGGTGTAGATTCTGATGCACTTTTCCCCCCAGCCCCCCCACCCCCATTAAAGTCCCTGCTTTAAAATGGTCTCTCTCCAGTGAAACGGAAAGAGCTCTGTAAGCCCACTAACACAAATAACAAGATGGAATGAAATAAATACATATAATCCTTCCTTCAGCAGTAAAATAGCCAGGACTTGAATCAACAAGATCTCAAGATCGTAAAAACAACACTAAGAGACAGAATGCACAGAATCCAGCTCTGATTAACAGCGGCGCTTTGGAGTCAGACTGCCTGGGTGTGAGCTGCAATCACTGCCCACTCGTTCACTGACTAGGCCAGTTAAATTACTTATCCTCTGTGCCTCAACGCCCTCATCTATAAAGTGAGGATGATAAGCGTACCTACTGCATGTTGTGAGGGTTAAAGGAGAAAAATTGTGAGCACTTAGAGCTGTGTGTGGCACATACTAAATACTCAATAAATGTTAGCTATTATTGTTGTTGTTGTTATTATTATTATTATTATGTTTCTGCCATTCATTAACTTTGCAAACTAGCCAAGTCTCTTCAATTTATGGGCTCGAGTTACTTCATTTGTAAACTGGGCCATGGTAATACTTTATAATCTTGAAACGAAAGGAGATGAAAACAAGGGAAGGCCATCAAACCTCCTGAGGCTTGTTTGAGCTCTAAGACATAGTTATTTGAAAGAAAAACTCTCTATTCTATCAATATTGAGGAAACGACTACTGAGAACACGACAGAGTGGGCTCCCAGCTTGCCGTTGCTGCACAAATGACTTATCAATAAGAACTAGGTTTCCAAATATCATTAAATTTCCAGACATAGCCTAAAGTTGTTTGGCATGAGATCGAAGCTTTCCTTGGCATAAACACTGTTTATCCCCAGTCCCAAATTAAAAGTCTCTATTAATTTACAGAGCCCCAATCCAATGAGAATCTAGCAATGCCAGCAGCTTAGAAACCATCTTGGCAAAATAAAAGATCAGAGAGAAAATTAAAGTAGAAATAACACTGATGGCAAATGTATGAAATGGATGTCTTTCCACTCACATCTCATTAACCATTTAATTCCGTTTTTTGTTTTTGTTTTTTAATATAGTACCAAGCCTCTGTTATAATGTTTTCCCTTTTGATTTTGGTACAACCAAGAGCTCTTAGGGAAGCCAATCCATCTTCCATGAGTCAGTTTAGATCCCTGAGTTAAGTGTCAGGGTCTGAACACACCTGCTTCAAGTGTGCTAAAGTTTTGACCAATCCATTCACTCCATTTCCAGAAGTGGTTAGCAGCGGCACAGCGTACTCGGGTCATATACTCTGTGACAGGCTCCAGTTCACTTAAGAAGTACTGACCATTCATCTCAATGGACACATTGTGCTGCTTGATAAAAAAGACAGAAGTATTAGTGAGCATACTTCATTGCCAAGTCAAATCGCAACATGACACATCTTGATTTGGGGTAAGAGTAGTTCTTCCTTGGGAAAAAAAAATCTCTAAGGTGCCCTTCTCAACTCTCAAAGTCTATGATGTATTTCATGGACCTTTTTAAAGCTTTAAAACCCACACCATTTGAACTCATACAGAAATAAGAGTTTAGAGAGATTTTACTCATCAGTCTTTTTGTTCTAGACATAAAGAGAATAGAATATTAAGCAGTGTCCTTACTTGTATCACTTTTCCTTCACCATGGAGTTCAATCTGACACAAAAATGTGAAATTATTCCCAATGGAGTGTACCTTCCAGGTCATGCTGGCGTTTGTGGCACTTATATTTTCAAGGACTACATTAAAGGGAGTCATTGGATGAACTGCAAAAAAAAAAAAAAAGATGAGAAACAAAGTAAAAATATTCAAGCATAGATAGAAAAGACTTTGGCAAACAGGCAGTTCATTTCGACATTTATTTATTCAATAAGTATTTTTTTGTTTTTGAGAAAATAGCAAACAAAACCAGACTTACAGCCAGGATAGAGTAAGCCAAGTACAGCCTTTCTCTCTCATGGATTGTATTAAAAACTCTAAACAAAATACAACAAAAAAAATTACCTGTAAACTCTTAAAATTAAGCAAAAGCAGGCAGATCATGGCAGGGAGTCAAAACTTGGAGGAGTGGCTCATGGGGAGAATATAACAGAACCCAGAGTCTAATCAAAATAGAATTCCCAAATTTGAAGTATTACTGAACCAACATTGAATTGACCTTTTTAAAAAATTTTTTCATCAGTCCTCCTAACACCTGGCACAGTAGTAGAAGTGAGTGGCAGAAACGGGTAATTGCAGTCTCAGATTTCTGGCTGGAGGAAAAAAAAGAGTTCTAGAAAGGCAAAAAGTACCAGAGACATCATGGAGAAGCAGGAGCTCGGGAAGGTGACCCATAAAGTTGTTTACAAACTCTTATGCTCACCTCCCAGTTGTGTATGTATGGATTTGATCTTAATCTGTGTACCAAAGACTTTGAGAACCCAACCGACAGACCGCTGCCCGTGTCTCAAGACTCTCCACTGGGAGGGTCTAGAACAGATCTGAAGAGTACTGCAAAGGCTTTGAAAACTGAACTGACATTGAAATCACAGCCCACAAAAGTTGGGTTGAAATTTGCAGCTTGAACCTAATCGGGTCACTTGTCTACGAAAACAAAACTGTCAATATAAACACCCAGAGTCTTACAACATAATATTCAAGATTTCTAGGATGAAATCCAAAATTGCTCAGCATACAAAGAATCAGGAAAATCTCAACTCACATGGGAAAAGACAATCAACAACTGCGAACAAGAAGATGATACAAATGTTGGAATTATCCATCAAAGACTTTTAAACAACTATTATAAAATGTTCCAAGTAACAATCACAAACATTTTCAAAACATATGGAAAATACAAAGTCTCAGCAAAGAGACAGAAAGTAAGAATAAGATGAAAATTTTAGACTGAAAAGTACAATAAGAAAATGGAAAACTCATTGGGTAGAATGAGCAACACACACAATTTAAATCTGTAATTATCTTGACAGGGGGAGCAAGATGGGGGCTGTGGGATGGGAGATGGAATAAGTTATTGTCAAAATTCTAGTTTTGAAGTTGAATAGTAAGCTCAGTGATGCTTATTACATTATCAAAGCAAACAAATTGTAGGGGACTATTGGCCACACATGCCTCCATGAAGAGAAATGCGGCATGAACAAGAGTTATAAATTATAACTTTCACGTAAGGTGCAAATTAGGCAAGAATCTGCAGCACATCTACTTGATCGCCCAGTGTGTCAATCAAAGAGATGTTAACATCCACAGTGGCCTGCGAAGCCAGTCTCACCTCGATGAGTCAGGTTAAAAGAAATATTGACACTTCTACTTCTTAAGTAGTTTTCAGCCAGGAGTGTGAAGTTATACGTTTCTTGTGAGTCTCGAGCTACTTGCCAAGTACACCAGTTTCTGTGTTCACAAACTTTCTTTTTCCCAGAAAATCTGAAAAACAAAACAAAAAACAATAATTTCAGGGTTTATACTTTTGTCAACGCAGATGTGTATCCCTGTCTCCCTCAGGGCACACTCAGTGGCTTTAAAACTATGTTCCACACAATAGCATCCATCCATCACCAACAAACGCTGAAATGGAGAAGTTTCGACAAGTTTAATTTATGTAATGACGAATCACTGACTCCCTCTTGTGGGTGGTGAGAACTCTCCTTAATTTATTCTGGATATGGTAAAAAGTTAGAAATGATGAAACTGTTATTGAAAAACATGAAACTATTTTCACATCAAGACTAACCATTAACTGTTTGTCTTAGCACTTTTATGCTACCTTTTCCTTTAACGAAACACACAAGTATTACACACTTGTGACCAGCTAAAGATCTCCTTCTAACAGTGGCAGGTGGTTTTAAAACATTTGTTCAAATTTTCTGCAACATCTAAATGTGGCTTTTGTTATGTTGTCACAAGCAGCTTAAACAAGGAAGAATCTGTCAATAACATAACCAGAGCTAACTCACGATTCAAATAAACTGTAGCTTTGGAAAGAATATTTAGGCAAGCCAGTGTCAGTCCCAGGATCCCAAGCACACTTCAAAGTCTTGAAGTCCCGGGTTTCACAAGAAAAGTCCTTGGGCTCCTCAAGTACTTCTGTCCATACAAAGAAAAGCAGACAAAAGAGCTAGTTAAAACCCTTTATTGGAAAAACAAGTAAAATGGAAAGCTCCGTTTGGGGTCTGAGGCCACAGAGTTCCTCTGAACAACGAAAGGATCACTTAAATGGAAGCCTATATATTAGCAGCTCCAAGAAGCCACATTTCAGGTGCTTCATCATCTTGGTCCCTGCTCCTTCCTTCCCTTGTGCTTTTCTGGGGTATCGTGGTAGATGGGTGATCAGTGTTCTGCAAGTCAGTACTGAGTCTATTTGATGAACCTTGTGTCCCCAGAGCCTGCTAGTAGGCACTCAACAAGTATTACCAAATAACAGACCAAGTGAGTGAAAGAATGAATGAATAGAGTCAGTGTTGCCTGGTGTTTCATTTCAGATGCTGAGGCTTAGAGAGAGGCCAGGGGGCTATGCTTGGGATGCCAGGAAATCAGATTTGGGGAACCTGCTAAAGTCAGCAGTTGGGAGCTGAGAGTTCCAAGGAATGATGCAGCATCTCCAAGTCCCCTGAGTCACCCTGTTCTTAGAGGCCATTCCAAGGAGCACAAAGGAACCAAGTGTCCTAGAGCCCAGAGATGTCCACTACACAATCTCCAATTGTACTTTGTCGGGGGAACAGGGAGGGCAGAGTTGCAGATTTTGCCCTTCTGTGCAGAGAAGGGCGGTCTCAAGATGAAACACAAGAAGCCACTGGGTATGCGCACACAGACCTACATAAAACGTAATTTCCCTCTCCACTGCTACCACCCATGGAGGCCCTGAAATTTCCACAGCCAGTTAAGAACAGCAATGGCGTCATCTGCTGAACTCCTACTATGTGCAGCTCTTGTACCAGGGCCAGGACCTGTCCACATTCATTAACCCTCATGACAGCCATCATCATCCCATCACAGAGGCAAAAATCAGCTCAGAAAGGCCAGGAAACTTGGCCAAGAAACTTGGGCCAGGAAACTTGGCACGGGAAGAAGACTCAACCCCCGGTCCTCCAGACCACAACCGTGGCGGCCTCCCTGTCTTCCGACCTGCGGCCTCTCCTCCCCGCTCAATCCTGTGGTAATTCCAGCATAGCTAAGGCAAAGCAGGATATTTTCCCCGTGGTCCAGGTCATGACCTGAACTTTCTCCCCTTTAACACTTTTGGTTTCTAGGACTACAGTTGTCAGTAAGGACAAGAAGACAACAGGAAATCCTGGAAGTATTGCTTCAGAGTATCTTATCCTGAGTCTCTCCTAGAAGGTTTGGGAAACCAAAGAAAATTGAGACCATGCGTGGAAATGTTTACTTGTTTTCTGGTAAAGGAAGTTCCATCTATTCCTTAGGAAACAGGAAAAGAGGGTGCAGAGAACGTGCATACTTACTTGAGACAAAGAGAACGATGCCTTTTATAACATCACTTTCGTTCACCTTACAAAAGAAATTCGTCCCCCTTTTCCTAATGAAAGGAACATTATTCAAGTTGAACACAGACACATTTGGATCAAGTTGTTCTCCATATATCTGTACATCTTCCAAATAACAGGATATGTTATTTCGAGGGCTCCTGGAAATGTAACAAATGGTGACATTGGAGCCTTCTTCTACCAGCTTATCTTTAGGGAAAACGAACAGTGGATCATGTCCAAGAGAATTCTGAACTACAAGATAAGAAAAGAGCTTAGTTAGAATCTCACTCAAAATTCAAACCAGCCACCTCTCATATCTCTCTTTCAACAGATAACTTTAGCTTCTTCTACCTCCTAGAGAAAATAGAAGCCTAAATTTCTACAGCCAACCTATAAACTTTAAAGCATGCAAAACAATCCTTTGCACTCTCTCTCCTATTATTATGCTAATACTGCTGTTACTGTTCTTACTTCCGTTACTGTGACTACTATGGGACCACTGAGGGTTATTGTGTCATTGCTGGTGTTAGGTTATTATGACAACAGTAGCTGCCCTATTGATCCTAGCCATGTGGAAGGCCCTGTGTTAAGTGGAATTGTCCATTATCTCATGCCATCCTTACCCCCTCACAACCATGGCACAGGTAGGACTGAGACCAATTTCACTCAAATGGCAAAGCCACAGTCACACCTGCCAGGTCTGCCCAGCTCCAAAGCCATGTGTCCTGCACAGTCTCTAAATTGTCCTGTAGATCACATTTCCTCCCACCTTCTCAGAAATGCCAGCCATTCACGTATCTTCTTTTGCTTCAGCCTCTCCTTCTGTATGGCTCATCAGCATATACAAATCCTCAGGTCTTTTCCATTTTAAGCAGACTCACCATCCTCCCCTCATGCATGCCTCCTGTCACCTCTCCAACCACCCCTCCCCAGCCAGCTTCCCTGAAGGAGCTGCCATCACTTGAGTTTCACCACTCAGCCCACTGCAGTCTGGCTGCTGGCCACCAGGTCACTAAAATTCCCATCACCAATATGATGTCACTCATGCAGAGTGGCCCGGGCATGGGAATTTTTTTAAGGTCCCCGAGTGATTCTAATGTGCAACCATGGTTGAGAACCAGTGCTTTGGGGGATAGGAATAATCAGATTTTCCATTTATTCTTGAGTTAGCCTGAAGGTTACAGTTTTGAGAAATCTAGTCTATTTTTATCCAAGTTGTTTATAACATTGTTCTTTATTTCTCATTACTATCTTTTTCATCTCTATTTTGTCTGTGAATATGTCCCTTCTTCAGCAGTAGGTTGTAATGTTAAGAGCATGGTCTCTGGAGCTAGGTTATCCTGGCTGGGATTCTGCCTTTGACACTTAGTGGTCTGAGAGGTTCTTTAACTCTCCTATGAAATAGGAATAAAATTACTACATATTTCGCAGGGCTGGTGTAAAGACTAAATTAATATGTATACTGTCTAAAACAGTGACTAGAATGTAGATTTAATTCTACTTCTAGTATTAAACTAATGCCTAGGCTATTCATGGGTTAATGTGTTATCAGTTTGAGTTACTAAATAAATTGGTGTAAACACTTAACAAAGAAATGGTTCTACTGGCAGGAATTTCAGATAATCTGGCAGAAAAATAAATGCCATTGGCCTATAGTTTAGCTGACACATAAGAAATGGTGGCAAAACTCACTCTGAATTTTAGTTACAACAAAATTAAATTCTCAAAATTAATAGATATTAAAAACATATTTATCCGTAATCTCATTACTCAAAAAACTGCTTTCATTTTTCCATATATATCTACCTCTCTCTGCATTACGGATTATTGGCAAACTGTGACCGATGGGCCGATTCTAACCCACCATCTGTTTTTGTAAATAAAGTGTCGTTGGAACACAGCCACTCTGATTATTGCCTGTGACTGCTTCCGTGCTACGATGGCAGAGTTGAATTGTCATGACAGAGACTGAAAAGTCTAAAATATTTCTGTCTCACCTTTTACAGAAAAAGCTTCCCAACTCCTGCTCTGGATACATACACGTTTTGTGTGTTGATCTAATAAAAACATATGTACAACTTATGTCCTGCTTTGTTCACTTAGCATGCTATAATGAACACACTTCACATGTTTGGAAAATATGTAAAAATTGTCTGGATTTACACAATAACTCAATGAATAATTCAGAGGCCAAACCTGAGATGTCAGCCTCTTGGTGGCAAGTTTCACACCCATGATTTTTAGTTCCAATGTGAGCCAAAGGAAAATAACGTTGGTGTCTACCAGTTCCTCAAAGGGGACTTCTGCTATTTGACTCTTTGATCCTTGAATAACATTAAACATTAAATCCTTTCACTCTCTTATCACCTCTTTTCTTACCATCGACTTCCTCCCATGAAGTCCAGCTGCTCCAGAACCTCGGCTCAGGGACCCTGGCATCATCCACCGTACTCCTCACTCTCACGAAGTGCGTCGCACACTCCAAAGGGAGCTCAGATTCCCAGCTCCACTGCAGAACTTGGTCCCACTTCACAATGGTGCTATACTTCTCCTAGCAGTAAAGAGGAAAATTTGAAAACATAGCCATGCCGTTCTGGAAACTGGCTTGACGAGACCGATCCCAAAGCACACACCCACTGCAATGCCACCCTATGTGGAAGCGTGGTCCATTCCCAACCAGCCAGCTCCCCGGGCGTCGATGCTTCAGCAAGGAACCAGCCGTAGCCTCATGCTTGGAAAAACTCAGCTCTCACTCCCTCTGGCCTTCCAATTCTGGGAGATTCATGCGGAACAAGAGAGAAAAAAATGGGAGCTACTCAAGTCTTGAGGAAGAGATCAGAGATAGAAGGTGCTCACAGTGCTGGTCACATAGAACCTGGTAAGAAAATTCTTGCAAACTACAGAATTAATTGAGTCATCTTTTTAAAAATAAGTGATTGATGAGTATGGTTTTATATTCATTTTTAGCCAGGGCCAGATCAGGTTGGCCAAATCTCAGCAGAGAAGGCAATCCTTCCTGGTGCCGGGGAGTCCCATTGTCTCCCAGAAGTCAACAGATGGCTGTCCATGTCTCCCGTGGCTTTTGTCTCTTGCCCTTTCAGATATGGTGGCCATGTAGACCATACCCCCTCCCTTGAGGTCCATATATAAGAATTTTTAGTCCCTAGAGATGTCAATCACATGGGAATGTCTCATTCTGTTTTTTGGGATGCTCGTCCAAGTTGAACTGCAATTTGGTCTTCTGGCGCAGCTTTTTAGTCTTATTCTTTCTAAGACCCTGGTATTTTCATTCTCTAATTCAATAAGCTTCAATGGCTCCTCTACACCTTACCCTGTCATTCATCGACATCTGCAAATGTGCTCTCCAGACACAGTGGTCTACCACACACTCCTGGAAATAACTTGATGCTTTTCCATCACAGTGTTTTCTCGCACAGTGTCTCTGGTTTAGTGACTCCACTCTCCTTCTGCATTGGGAATTAGTCCCATCCTTCAAGCCCAGGCTGTATCCCCTTCATGAAGTCTTTCTTGTTCTTTCCTCTGAGTTCCTCTCATTCCCCTATTCCTGAAGCCCTCCCGTATAGTGTGTATAGTTGTTGGCATGTCTTTTGTGACTGTGTTCCTGACTCAATGATGGTCAATGGCAAGTCTCACAGTGAAGAGGGATGGGGCAACATGCATGTCACACACAGCCTGGAGCTGGCAAACTCTGAGGCCTTTCTTCCACTTACACCTTTCCCTTTCCCAGGTTGCTAACCTTAAACAGTGCCCATGGCAGGACCAAATACAGCTCTAGAGTGAGAGCACCTTAGTCTACTTGGGCGGCACCGAACCATGCATGCCCTTTTGCACTCTATGCAGAACTGTGATTTATAAAACATTATCCTTTATTTTAATTTACTGAATTGCTTAATTTCTAGATTACAAAACGTATCTTGTTAACTACAAATTCTGAGGTCCTAATTCATGCAACTTTCACTATTTAATCTGAGCAATCTCTAGTACATTTAGCTTAAGTATGATTCAATTTAAGAGCCAATACCAAAAAAACGAACTATATATCAAAAACGGTGAACTTTTTATAATATCAATGAGCCACACACTGGGTTTAACCTCCTACATCTCTCTTGAATTTGGCCACTTTTCTTGTCCCCAGTATTGCCACCCACTCCAGGGACCTCTCCCACAGCCTGCTTGGACCAATCCCACAGCCTGCTTCATACTAGTCGCCCTTCACCTTCCCCAGGTCCCCCAATTCTTCTCCACTGTGCAGCCAGAGTGGGCTTCTTAAAAACTCCCAACCAAATCCCGTCACTCCCCTTCTTACCAATCTCAGGATAAAAAACATATTTTGGCTCAAATAAAATATGCTGGAGATGCTGGAGAAGGTCAGGCCTAACCCCGACCCCAACCCCACAGCCCCTCACCAGGGACCTGCACCACACCTCTCACATTCAGGGTACCCTTATTTGTGTGTTTATCTCCTCAGAGAACCACGCCTTGTACAATGCCCAGATCCGGGCCCACGGTCTAAAATTATGTGCTGAATGATTTCGTCAGTTCATTAACATGCAGTGGGCTCTATTTTTCTCAGATACTGATTGTGTGGCATCATCTGTCTAACCACAACTTGTGCCTTGTGGTGTTTATGGCCTTGTAATGGAGAAGAGAAAACTTTCCTTGAATATCAATTCAGTGATTTTTTTTTTTTAATGTGATGAATTGTGTTTGGGCTGTTTTTATTAATTGAAGTGGCAAATTTAATTTGGCCCAGAAGACATGGTAAGTCACAAGAAACGGGCACCTACATTTACACAGAGGTCTAACAGAGGTCACTGATTCAGTCTTTAGGCATGAGCTTATCCCTGACTGACTCGCATTGCAGGCCTTCCAAACTTGAGCTGTTACTATATTCTGCCTTCTCCTATATGAGCTTATCCCTGACTGACTCGCATTGCAGGCCTCCTTCCAAGCATGAGCTGTTACTATATTCTGCCTTCTCCTACCTCTGACAAACCATAAAGCAAGTGGCTGAAGAGGCCGAAGTCAGAACCTGGTCCAGGGCGAGAGCAGGTATTGTGGCTGCCAGCAAGGCTCTGAGTGGCTGGCACTGTTCAGGAGGCAGCTCAGCATCCCTGGTCCAGCTGCAAGCCATTGGATCAAAATGCTTTTCCTTTGGCTTGTTTGGGAACACAATCGTCCATGAGTCTAGAGAGCTGCTACCTCTCGGCATGATTGAGGAGGATGCCCTGCCAGGCTTGCATTACAGGGAACTACCCAATGAAAGGGAGATTATGGTCTAGACAGAAGCAGCCTCTCTCAGCTAGCATCCTTCCCCTTAACTGGAGGGGACCTTATGTCTCCCCTCAGCTTCAATCCTTAGTGGTTCATACAAGGGCTTCTCATTGCGTCATTTATCCTGGGACTTGGCCACTGTTGACCCAGGAAGGTTGCATGTGGCCATCACCCCCGTCTAGGTGTGGAGTGAAGGATGATACCGCCCTAGCTCTGTCCCCTTGAGCCGCACAACAAACTCTGTGCCTTGGTCTTCTCCTCTGTTGGGGTCAGGCAGGGCTGGGTGTTATGGGGATGATACAACGGACATTGCAAAATTCTACTTTTGAAGATCTTGAGCCTCAGGAGTTTACAGAAGTAGGTTCTTTACTTTGAAAAGAGACCTGTTAAATGAATCCAACATGAAAATAGATATGAACAACTGCCTGTTAGAAAAATAAAGAATGGGACCCACTTGGTCTATGGCAATCATTATCTTCCCTAACATGATAACAGGAAGAACTGCCTTTTAGAAAATAAAGAGTGAGACCCATCGGTCTGTGGTCAATGTCACTTTTACTGATGGTGTCAAGTTCCTCCAGTGCTTCTCTCAATTTTTTTTAGACAATTCTTAGCCTCACTATGACCTTTGCTCAATGTTTACTATGTTCAAATCAACAACCAGTGTATTCATCAAAAATACAAAGAATATGAAAATAAAAAAAAATATTAGTAGGAGGTAGGATAATGGGATACTGATGGTGGAAGGTGGACAGCTGTCCACAGACATTGTTATTGTTGAAAATCAGAAAACCACACAACTGTCATTGTGGGGAACTGCCATTTGAGGGAGGTCCCCAGCAATGACACAAACTTGTGTTTCTCTTTCTTCTAGGCAAATCCTCCATTCCCCTTCAATGAGAAAACATTCCACTGTCCGTCAAAATCCCACCATAATGAGTGAACAGGATGTGTGTAAAGATTATTAAGGTTCCCCAGTCTATAAATGGTATTGAGAGAAACCACCACATTGTCCCAACGTACTAGATGGGGAAACATCAAGCAAAACAGACACAACCATGATTGGAATCAAGACAAAAGAAAAATCTATCTCAAATAATTCAAAGGCAAAAGCGTATGACATTAGGATTTTCTTAATTTAATTTGTTATAGAAAAAGCCACATGTGAGGCAACAAAGAACACCGGAAGTCCCTCTCCAACATGGTCCATGAAGAAGCTGTTTGCTGGCTAGAACATTAAAGTGCTAGGAGTCATTTATCCTTGCATTTCAGCACAGTATAAGCAAAGACACTGACTGGAAGCCATGCTGGCAAGAAAAATGATGCCAAACTATTAAGTCTAATTTAGGAAACTCTCTGGTGGGCAAGGAAGAAAGAAGGAAGAGAAATAAGATGGTTGATCTTCATGGAATTTTGAAGTAAGTACTCACAGGTTCAGACCCAACAGCCTTCTTAGGGGCAGAGCAGAACTGAAGTAACCTCTATTTTCGTAAAACATCCTACCCAACTTACCAAATCAAAGCTGTCATGTTACTTTGTCTTGGATCCTCTTAACTAAAAACACAGAAATGCAATCGTATAAGAAAACCGTTTTGTGTTGCTAAAATGTTTTCCATACTGGGATTTTTTTGGAGGTTATAAAAGATAAATCATGGCACCAGACAATTTTTCTAAATCTACAGAAAAAAACTTACCGCCCAGATGACATTGGATGTTTTAATTCTGCTGATCTCTATCTGAAAAGTCATTTTTAATTCCTGATGATAAGTAAGGCTGTGGATACGCCATTGTAAATGCAAACATTGCTGTGTAGAATTGATGGAAACTTTCAGTGACTCAGGGGTCAATAGCAAAGGTTCAGATAAGACTAAAAGAGCAAAACAAGATATGAAATAACATTTAGTAGGAGTATAAGTGAATAGTCACAGATAACTTCTGTTCAATGTCATCACTGTTTAGGTTTGAAAAAATTAGTCCCATGTGCATTCTAAAATCAGACGCCTTCAAAAGCTAAAAGAGAATTTAGAAATCACTTGGCACATGAAGAAATTAAGACCTAGATGAATGAAATGACTTATTCAACAAGACACAGCAAGTTAATCAATTGCTAAACCATTAAACAAACAATACAAACAATAATGAAGTTAAACAAATGTAAATTTAAATTATTAAACAATGAGATAATAAAGGACACTTTATTGGATAATATAACTGGTTTAGAAATTTATAGCAAGGCTGAATAAAGAAACAGGACTTTTAGCTGTACATTTCATATTTCTGGAAATCAAAAGTGAAATATTTCTTTTTGAAAGTCAATATTTCATTGTTTATTAAATAGCTATTAAGTACGAGCACATCCCATCTCTAGACATGGTGCAAAGATTGAAAAGATTAAGACTGTATTGATAAAACCAACTGGTATCTGATGGTCCGTCGTATAGCAGACATCATCTTCTAAACATTCATTTTTCTAACTGAAAGGACATTTGGAAAGATGAAAGAGCAGGTCCCTTATGGAATAGGGGAAAATATTTCTAATAAGTGCAGAAACAATAGCACTGGAGAAAACAAGGTGCATGCAAAACCATCCCATCTTTCCTTGCCCCCATTTCATTTTGCCTGTATGGTAGTTTGTTGCTGTCAGTCTCACTCTACATTCAAATTTCCTGGAGGACAGGGTTGAGGCCTGTACATCTTTGAATGGACTCTTGTCGCCAGCATGTCTTACCTATAGCAAATGTTGATTTCAAATGCTGATCTCCATGAGGTCTTAAGTGCCTGACAAGCAACTCCTCACTAAAACCTTAAGTTGTTGTTCCTGACATTCTCTTCTCCCTGTGGCTGTTTTTCTAAGCTCTTGTTTGAGCACTGATTACCGCATGCTGCAATAATCTGTTCTGCGTTTGTCTCCCTGCAAACTGTGAGCTAAACAAGGGTGACTCTTATTTAGCTCAGTGAAACTAAGACCAGTAACACACCTGTCAGAGCACTCAGTGACTGGTTGCCGAATGAATGAGTCAACTACCAGTGTCAGCTTTATTTCTAGAAACTCTAGAAAGCTGCTGTATGATGCTTTAGATAAAAGGGGAACTCTGGACACTGACTTATGCTATCAGCAAGTGTTGAGTGACTCAGGTACTTGAGAGACATCAGTCAGTCAAAAATAACATGGTCTAGAGAAATCTAAAACTTCCTTGGGAAACAGTGGGAAATTCCAAGCTAAAGTCAGACAGCCAAAGGGACCTTTGAGATTATTAAGTCTAATCCCATTATTTTTCAGATGAGGATACTGAGGCTAGAAGAAGGAAAGTGACTTTCCCAAGGTTACACAACTAGACCAGACCCAGGGCTCTTGGCCCTTGGCCCAGCTCTCTTTCTATTATGTTGTACTGGAGTGTTGCCAAAAAAAGGCAGTACTGCCAGAATAAGATTGACCTGGATTTAGTCACAGCCTCTCCTTGGACTTTCTCCACCCTGTTTCTCTCTTTCCCGAACTCCAGTCCATTCATAAGATGGACTACCACACAGCCACTAAATACAATGCTATTTCTAGAAGAACATTTAACATCAAAGTTAAAAACTCTCATTGTATGTTGTATTAATTGTTTTAATAAGTATATATTAAAGTATCTATATATGCTTTAATTATACTATATTAAAGTCTTTATGGTATATGTAGTATATTTTCCAATGACATATATTTTATACTAGCTATACTTTAATAAGTATTTATACTTATGCTAAGTATATATACTTTAATAAGTATACACACACACACACACACACACACACACACACTTAAGTATAAATATAGGTGTATTTTGGTATATGTAGTATATTTTCCAATGACATATATTTTATACTAGCTATACTTTAATAAGTATTTATACTTATGCTAAGTATATATACTTTAATAAGTATACACACACACACACACACACACACACACACACACTTAAGTATAAATATAACCGGTGTATATATTATAACTTCACTTCTATAAAAAAACCACGTATTTACATCTTTATCTCCCTTTATATGTATATACATACAAGAGACTGAAAGAAAATACCTCCAAATGCTATAGTCATGAACTCTGGCTGATAAGAGACCTGAGCCCAGGGCTAACTGGAAGTGGGCCTTGGCTCTGCCTCATTAGTCAGAAGAAGCTAGGTTATCTGAAATGAAGTCTCAGACATGAGCCTGGCTGGATGGTCCAGTGGAAGGATCACTAGCTTCAGTGGAGAGGTTTAGTGGGTATTTGGTCACATGCAGCAGAAACTGAGACAAGAAATCCAAGCGGTGCAGGTGAAGACAAAGACAGGATTACTTAGCAAAGCAGGCATGCTTGGCTGAAAAAGCTGGAGGCAGAAACAAGGACTTGGGGAGAGAAAAACAGGTTTTTACATGTCTGATTTAAACAAAAAGAGCTGAAAAGCGAAGCAGACTGTCTTATAAGTAGAAGGTACTCAGTAAGTAGTTGTTGAGTCAGATAATGAGACTTTACTAGGGAAGTGAGCTGTGCTAACAGCTTCGTATAATGCCTGGGGTTTTCTGAAAAGCCTGATGTTGAGGCTACAAGTCTCTCTGGGAATTGGGAGCTCTAGCTGGGCCTAAACATTTTTATGGTATAGACTACCCACTCAGCCTAGCTGTGTCATGTTCAGGTATTAGTAAGAGAGAAAGAGGGAGGGTCATACATACTACAAATGAGAAATCCTAATTTCCACCTTTCAGCTCCAGATTATGGAAGAAACCAACAATCAAACTATGATTTTTAAGAAGCTTTTATAAAAGTAGCACTTTTTTCATGTGCCCTTGATCTGAAAGAAAGAAATCCAAACCAAAAGAATATCAGACAGAAAACTGAGCTACTATCAGAACAAACTCTCCTTTTTATTTTCAAATATCTTTTCACAGAGTTTTAAGGAAAATTGAAAAGTTCTATGGATAGTTCTTGGAAATGTCATTTTCATGAACTCACGGTCAGGAATTGTACGGGTAATTACTAACAGCACGCACCTGTCCTCTCTATTACGAAGGGAGTATGGTGAAGAATAAACACAAAAATAGGAAAATGTAAAGCTTTGTAAAATATGGACGAAAGCAACACAAACTTTATAAACCAATAGAAACTCTCTCAGGTCTAAGAATCTACCTTCAAACTGGTTCAGAGTAATAACCAAAGTATCCATAAACATTTTAGAAGTGTTGAATTCTTACTGACTCTCACTGGGGGGTAGCTAAGTGACAAATGCTATTTTTTAATCCATAAACAACAGCATTTCAGCAATTAGCAATACTATCTTGGAACTAAACGCTTCTCAATGAACAAACTTAGTTGAGAGACAACCGAGCTCATTCCAGTCTGGTGGCCGGCACTGATCTGGTCCAGTCCCTCTCTCCCCAATAACCGTGCAGAAGGAACTCTTGACCATGAAGTGCTGCAGGATGAAGCCCACTCACAAGTGCCCTAGTGACCTGGAAGTCAGGGTTAAAGGGCGGCTTAGTAAGATGAGGCATCGAGATTAGGAAGGTCAAGAATAAGGTAACCACTGCTATTCACCAATTCTATGTAACTGCCAAAAAAAAAAAAAATTGTGCAACTTACCTCCAAAGCACCCACTACCTCATTTTTTCTCTATGTGATTTTTTTCTTTACTGTTCTTTCAACTTCTTACCTTCGCTCTGGTAAGTTCTGAAGGACAGCAACGCCAAGAGGAATGTTGCCTGAGAGACTGCAGAGAGAGCCATAGGTTCTGCTTTCCTGAGAAAGGGCAAATCACAAAGATGGGAAATTTTATTTAATTTTAGCTCTGAGCAGGTTTTTTGGAGCCAGCTTTGCTAGATCATGTCATTAAAGGCTCCCATTCTTCTCACCTCCCTATATCCAGGCCTCTTGTAATGTGACTTTGAAGTCCCAACCCCTTCCCAGTAAGAGGAGTATATTTCTCTGTTCTATGTGATTTGCTCTGGCCATAAATGAGGCAGAAGTGATGGTGTGCCAACTAGGAGCCCAGGCCTCAAGAGACCTTGTATATTTCTGCTTGCTCTTTTGTGTTTCCACCTTTGGCATGAAAACGGAATCTCTGGGCTGCCCCATTAGACTGAGGGGGAGAATGAGCAACACCGAAGGCAGAGCTGAGTCACCTCAGCTGCTCCAGCTGGGTCCAGTCTAGCTCAGCCAGCTACCTGCCACACTCCAGAGAAGAGCTGCTGATCCCAGATGTGAGCAAAGAATGCTTACTGCTCCGTGCCCCTGTGGCTGCGTGGCCGGAGATAACTGATGCACCAAATTCTTCAAACCAACCGAAGGTTGGTAAAGAAAGGCAAAGCAGAGAAACAAAAGTTAAATATAAAAAACAGACTCTGATTAGAAAGAGAACAAATGCCAGTCTCAAAACAGCTAAATTTAAATTAAGTACTTATCAGGGAGTCATCTTCACTCTTCCCTGTCTCTCTCATTAAAATTACACTGAGGAAAGTGAACATGCTCTACCTACAGAAACAGTGTTTCATTGTGCAAAATAATTTCCGGTTTTCCTTGCCTTAGGAGAGGGTTGTAAATTATCGGCCAAAGAATTTCACTGATCCATCAGGCCCTTTGTCTACAAGACAATCTGAGGGCAAAAACAATGATCCTGGATGACCTCAAGAAGGTTAATAAGTTCTTAATTTAATAATAAACATGTTAGGGGAAGCATTAAATTTTACTTTTCTACTTCAAATTCTGACTCATCAGGAAGAGAAGCAATGAAACAATTCAAAGTCAAAATTGGCCTTTGTCTAGCCACCTGGCTCATCAAAAGTTAGGAATTCAGTGAACCAGTTCAGCAATTCTCACTACCCACACTCTCTATTTTTAAAAATAATATTTATAGGTAAATGGGAACAACAGGAAGACAGTAAACCAAACCATTACATTATGCTCTAGAGTGGTCTAGCCTGCCTATAGATGAGCCCAATTGCAAACAAAGTGAAAGTCTTTAAACAACAACTTTTGTTCATGTTCTCTTAAGCATTGCTTTTTGCTACTTGTATTTTTGGCAAACAGGTCATTTACACTTCTCTAAAATCTTTACTTACAACTTCAAATAGGTTCCTATTACTGGGAAGAGGATAGGACTCCAAAGTCACGACTTGGTGGGGCGGGATGGGGCAGGGGAGAGGAACAGAGTTAAGAGAAAATAGTTTCTGCTCAGAACCAAAGCGGAGACAAAGAAAAACTGTCAAAGTAAAGCATCTGACACTCACTGTGCAGTTTAAATATCCTTCCGGTCCTAGTCTACATACAGTATCTCAGTCTCCTTACATTTGTGTCACCCGAGGGATGCGAAATGCCACCATCGTAAGGAAATCTCATCTAGTAAATTTAAAAGCAGACAATTCAGGGAGTGATAGGCATGTAGCCTTGTATTCTTTTTATAAATGGACTATTTGAAATGTTTCTAAAACTTTGGAGTCATAGCAAATCAAATATTTTACATGTCGTAAAAATTAAACACGTCATCTGGGCAGAGAAACTTACCTACCAGTTAAGGGCAACCAGAAATGGAAGAAAAGTTGTCATCTAACACAATTTAAATATATAAGTATTTATAAAAGACACACTCCTATGGTCTGGATAACACAGGAAAGACTTTGCAAATCACCAGGACAGTCCTGTCTGGAAGTCCTGCCTCCCTTATTGTGCCACATACATCAGGTTGTGAATCTGAGATTAGTTTTAGCAGCTGTTCGGATTACATCAGTCTGACATGCACAGTCTAACACATGCTGGGCAGGTGACAACCATGACATGGTGGTCACTGCCTGCATACCAGCAAGGTGGTTATTATTTCCTATGGTGTAACTGGACAGCTGCCACCTTCCGCAAGTGAATAAGACCACTTGCAGAAGGACGGTGAGTCCTAGCTATTGTCTGAAAACCTGGTAAAATTGATAAAGTTCATGAAAACTTGCAGAACAAGAGTCAGCAGCTGGAACATCCCAGAGACATAAATGGAATTCCCTTGGGGAAATTCTGCATGAACAATTTTTCTGACAGCACAGAGGCTCATGCTGTGGAAAAAACACAAACACCAAGGGCTCAGAGCTGGCAGTCGCAAGTCCCAGGAGGGGACACTGCACGATCCATGCAGTGTCCCCTCCACAGCTCATACATAAATCCTTTTTGAGTTATCCTATTCCAAGTTTGCCGGTCATGGTCAATGTGGCACCATCTATTAAAATGGGCCCCTGACTAACACGGTGAAAATCTTGGGGGTGAGGGAAAGAACTGTGCAAAGATCCTGGGGAGAGTGCTTGGCTTAGGGGCCGGGTGTTGGGGGTGAGCAAGGAGGTGAGGGACAGGAGATGAGATTGGAGGGCTCCCAGAGAGGAAGAGCAGATGGGGAAAACATTTTTGAAACTTCGGCTTCTACTCTGAGCCAGGTGGAAGCCACAGGAGAACTTTAAAGCAGAGAAATAACATGATGTGACTTATATGGAACAGGAAGGACCCTGGAATGAGAAGAGACTAAAGCGGGTGGTGGCAGGGAGAGCAGTTAGGAAGTCACAGCAATAGTCCCGGGGAGAATGACGCTGGCTTAGCCCAGGGTGATGGCAGTAGTGGCGTCATTCCAAAGGGATTTTAAAGCTAGAGCTGGCAGGGGTAGTAACAAAGTGAGACATCATAAATGACTCCAAGAATTTTGGCTGAGCCCCTGGAAGAATGGAATTACTGTTAATGGAGAAGCGGATTTAGTAGGCTGTGTCAAGAGTTCTTTTTGCGACATGTTAAATTTGAGATGCTTATTTTGATATCCAAGTGGAGATATCAAAGAGCTAGGTGGATACACAATACGGAGTTCATGAGAGAGGTCCTGGCTGGGGGTATAAATTCAGGTGTCCTCAGTGCATATATAGCAGTTAAAGCCATAGGACTGGACAATCGCCAAGACAAGAGAACAGACAGAAGAGAGAGAGGACCCAACATGGAGTGCTGAAGTGCCACGCGCCCTATTTTCTGCCCTCTCATACAGATCAAAACGAAAATCCAGGATTAGGCCAGGTTCTCCTGCATCCCCTCAAGGACAAGGGCTGTGTTGCGGGTGGGCTGGTGAGCTCCTTCAGCATCAGCCGGTGCCTTTTCCCCATAGGTGGATGCTCGGGGTGCACCCAGTAGAGGTTGGGTTTTCTTCCACAGCTCTGCTTCTGATACCAAAAAGGCCACCCAGCCCTCTCATTCATTCAACAGGTGTTCTGTCTCCACAACTAACAGTGAGGAGCATGGCCACTTCCAATTTCCAGTAAGAAAAGGAAATCAGAAAAGCATGAAGTAGCAGAATTCAGAAAGGAAAAATATTTTCTTGCCTCATCTGCACCCCTTGGTCTTTGCCCCAAATTTGTTCTTTATTTCTATTTTTCAGATATCCATCATTCTCAGCTAGACTGTAAGTGGCTTGGGAACAGGTCTGGGTCTTACTCTCTGCTATCTATCACAGTCCCAGAACATAGTTGCTTTCAGAAAATATCTGGTAAATGAATAAAAACGTGTACCAATTTTCTCACATTCTCTCTTTGCTTTCCATTTTATTTTAACTAAAACAGATTCCTTTTCAGGCCCTTCTACTTTTCCTGTGGCCGAATATTGCCTAATTTGCAGTCTTTGTTGACTGTCTTTCTCTGTGGAGAAAAGGGGAGGAAAGAAAAGAAAACCCACCCATTCGTTTTGTAGGATTTCTCATTCGAACCTAGTCTGTTTTCAAAATGAAGATGCGTTTGACCACCCGTCCGTGTAAATACACATGCGTAATGAAACGCGGCTTTTGTAAAGGAATCAGTGTGCACTTCTCCAGCGGCACTTCCAGTTTACTCACTACGGAACTATTTATTCCTGGGAAGTTTTGCCATCAAAAATAATCCCCATTAGAAGCAGTACGATCTGTCATTTGCTTCCCAAGAATGTGGGTGTGTTGCTAAACTCTTCAAACTGGCTGGATACCTGATGATGTCATTATGCAAAAACTATCAGAAAGAAATAAGCTGTTCATCCAAGACACGTGCTGGGGTGTGCACCTTGTGAAAGAAACCATAGTGAAATTTGCATAATCTATCTGAGCATGATATGAAACCCAGAAGCAATAAAGACAAGGATTGCTATACTGATTAAATATTTTAAGAATCTTAGTGCTATAATTGGACCAATAACAAACAGAACAATGGTTTCAATACTTAAGGCAAAGGGTTACCATCCCTAATATATAAAGAGCCCTTAGAAATTAATCAGAAAAAGACAAACAATCCTGTAGAAAAATTGGCAAACAACAAGATATGCAGTAAATTAAAAAGAAGGAAATACCAATAACCAAAAGAGAAAAAAGAAAAAAGAAAAACTGGACACTACCACTAATAATTAAATAAATGCAAATTAAAAAGAGTAATTGTGTATGTCTCTCTGTGTGTCTACATGTGTCTTATTAGCAAAGTTTTAAAAAGTCTTAAAACCTAGCCTTGGTAAGAGTTTGAAGAAGGAGGCATTGTTACTCACTGATGGTCAAAAAGTACAACTTTATCATGGTCAATGTGGCACCATCTATTAAAATTTTAGTATGCAGTACCTCTGATTCAGAAATAGTATTTCTGGAATTCTGTCCAATAGTGTGTGTGTGTGTGTGTGTGTGTGTATTTCTTTTAAAGAATATTAATTGTAGTATTTATATTAAGGGAAAACAAAAACAATCTACATATTTGTCAAAAGAAACTAGAAAATTTAATTATAGTGCATGATGATGGTACTTGTACAATTCATTTTATATACTTCTCTATTGTTTGAATGAGAGTGTATTCAGTTATTATTTGTATTATTTTAAAAACATTAAAAAACAGATGACTTGGAGTAAATAAATGATGAAAAACTAGTAGAACTAAAATGAGAAAGGAAAGAAGGCTGTGAAGCCAAGGACAGAAACTGGAAAAGAAACTCTCATTTTATGTATCTCCAAGGAAGCCTATTTAAAGGGAGGGCTATTTCTCACAAGATTCTATTTGTTTTATTTTCCCCCATTTCACATTTTCTTTTTAAAATCAAGGAGGACTTCCTCTCCCAGGGATAGGAGAGTCAGGGCTCACCGCTCCCGTAAGTGAGCGAGACAACACTCACTATTTCCTTCTACCAGAGCCAATAACTCCCTAGACCAGTCCCCACGAGGAAAATGTTCCTTCTTCTTGTCAAATCACACCCATTCCTCTTTCAAAACTGCAATAGTTTTCCTGCTTTGGTTCCTTTTTCAGGACAAAGGGGTTATAAGAACATTGGAGACTCTGGAACACCTCCGTGTACTGAGGTAGGTAGGTGTTCCTGGCCTTTCTCATTAATTTTTTTGGGAAGTGTTCTTAGGCACATTTGCTGGGATGACAGAAGGCAGAATTGCGACCAAGATGTAAGTCACAAGGAGGCAAGTTACAGCTGAGAATTAGCTCTGTCCAGCAACAAAATGTTAGGTGGTGAGCTCCCTGCCACTGCAGGCATTTTGACAGTAATGACACCAAACTGAGCACGCCTTGAAGATTCTGAATAGGTAGCTGAGGTTGGAGTTCAGTGCTTTGAAAGCTCCAGGAATGATTCTGAGGCACAGCTAGGTTTGGGAATTCCTGGCCACTACAACTCTTTGGGGTCCTTCAGTCTCAAGGGTCTCTGAGGGCATTTTAAAGCAGCCCAGGAGAGAGACAAAACAGAACAATCATGAAACATTGGACCGCTCTAAAAAGGGTCGTTAAGTTTGAGGCACAGCATAGTGGTTATAAGCAAACTCCAAAGCCAAATCCTGACTCTGCCACCTGCTAGCCGTGTGACCATAGACACTGCTTAATGGCTCTGGGCCTGTTTCTTCACTAACAAAATGAGAATGACAAAACTAGTACTACCTATCGGTGAAGCTTAAATGAGCTAGTATGTGTAAAGTACTTAGAATAGTGGTCGGTGCACAGAAAGTATGAACCATTATTATTTTGCAGACAAGAAAACTGAGGCTAAAGTGATAAGTAACTTGACCCAAGTCCCAAAGTCAGTTTTAAACTTGGGAATAAGACTCAAAGCTTCTTTCCTTCTAGCTCAAATTAAATATATCATATTCAATTCCTTCCTATCTTCTGCGTACATCTACTCTCACATTTACTCCTCTTTGAGTTGTAGAATAAGCGTCACAAAGGTCTTTCCAGCTGATCGGTTAAAAAGTGGCCTTTCTCTGTGGCATTGTGCCTCCCGAGGGCAGGCAGGCAGGACGAATGGATGGATGGATGGATCATAAGCAGGTGGATAACTGACAGGTCAAGAACCATCAAGAAAGGACTCACGGAGTCAGGAGCAAAGCCATGGGTTCAGGCGATTCCAGCGCTATCGCAGCCAGCTCTATGGTCTTGGACAAGTTACTGAACCCCTCCACGCCCAGGATTGTCTATAAAATGGGGTGGGGGGCACTTACAATTGCAAGGCTTCAGCTGTACAGCCTGCCAACTCTGTGCTACCTCCATTCACGCGCCAGAAGAGGGTAGGCGTCTGTCCCAGACACCAACATCACGGGGAAGGGATGCCCTAGCTCCACCTGTGGGTGAGCACCTTCCGCTTCTAGGTGTAAGTGGAGACGGGGTGGAGGGAGACCTGATTGCAAAAGGAGTGACCCTGTCAGGGGGGAGTTAATGGCGGAGGAGGGAGGGAGGCCGGGGACAGCAAAGAACCTCCACGACGGTGTGTCCGGGGAGAGGCAAAATGGATCAAATGGGATTTTAACTCCACAAACATTCCCGACCACTTGAGGAAGCGGCAATTGGGGCAGTGAACGTAAAAGCAGGGCAGGAAACATCGTGTGGACCCCGCGGCGCGCGCTCTGTAGAGAATTACGCGCCAGGTGGGCGGCCCGGGGCGAGGACCCCTCGAGGCTCAGTCTCCCCGCGGACCCGGCAACGCGCCGGAGCGAACGCGGGGCAAGGACGGCGCGG
>NW_006441995.1:1995640-2004938 GCF_000325575.1 Pteropus alecto | reverse complement strand
GCCGCGGGGGAGGGCCGCGGGCCGAGGACTTTTGCAATTTCCCGTCTTGCCGCGCACTCTTGGCGCTCCTGGGACCCACAGGAATTCGCCTCCTTTTGGTCCCCGGGGAAGCGGACGGGACCCCGCGGAGGTGCGGCCCCCGGACTTGGGCCGGGAGGGGACCGGTGGGAAAGAAAGGAAGTGGGAGCGGCCTGGGAAGGAAAAGTGAAAACCGAAAAACGCGGCCCGCGCGGCCCGCGGCTGCTCGGCCAGCCCACCCCGCGGCGGACGCCGAGGCACGGCCACGGCCGCAGCCACGGCCCCACCTAGGCGGAACCCTGGGCCTTCATTGGGTGTTCGGGGCAATAACAAGTGTTTGAACGGATTTCTGGGATCCTGGCTCTCGTTCCCGTCCAGAAACTCCCTGTTAGACAAACTTTCTGCAGCAAGCGTCCTGAAGCCTTCCCTTCACAGAGTCAGGGGTGCTACAACAAGGCTTACTTTTCCTTTTAAAAAAGCCATTCCATCTTGGAGGTACATAGTTCACATTCAGGGCCTTTGAAATACATATTTGCTTTCTCGTTATAGTTATACGATCGACTATCAAGGAGAGCCTTGTCGACTTTGGAGCTGATATGGCATCCCTAATACTGCCACTTCCTCAGCAGCCTGGCGATCCAGAGAGGACAGCGGTGAGACGCCCGTGTCCGGGGCACTCGCCCGGATGCCCGAACCTCGGAGGCTTGCTCATGGCACTGTTTCTGGTCGGCTAAGCCTGTTCTGGTTCCGGTTTGGGGACCCTAGACAGTATCACAAATGGCAGGGACTGGGTGAGTGATCAAGAAGGCTCGCCCATGACTCACACCTCAGAACGACTCCGGAGTTGGCCGGATGGCTCAAAATAATGTCAGAATTAGTCCAACTATAACTTTTATGTTTGTTCACATTTTTTTGCTCCTCCCTAGTGTCATCCCAGGGAAAGTGTTTTTTATTTAAGTCTAAATACTCTTAATACCTAATGGTGCCATGAAGACTGTGGTACATAGTAAATATTTGATGATAATAGAGAAAAGGTACTTTTGTCTAAATAAATGTGTGGTCCTTTGCCACACCTCTCACTACTTCGAGAGTTTTAAAGAGTCCATTAGTTTAGCCATCTGCATAGCCATGGAAACTGTCAAACCAGGTCCCAAATGGGTTGGAAAGATTTTCTGATTCTGTATTTCACCGAGTGAAAAAAATGTGAATTTCTTCTTTACAGAAATAGTTCAGAGGGTTTACTCTTAGAGCAGATGAGATAACAAGTAAAAAAATATTAATTAAAGAATTTCTGCAAAGTGAGTCTCAACTTACTTTGGCTCGTATTACAATGCAAGAAAACTAAGGTGCAAAAAAATTCGGTGCTGTTGGTACGAAATTTCAGGGGTTCCCCCAGTGAAGTTAAAAACTGGCCTCCAAACATGGACCACTTCATATAGGTAGGTGGCAGTTTTAATAAGCAAGGGAACTTACATATGAGAGTTGTCTTCAGTGGCCTCATGGCAGGTAGATTTCCACACCTTCCCGCTAGAATCTTAAGAGTTTATAGAGATCTTAATGGCGTTTAATCAAGTATACCGTCTAGATGGTCTTAGGGACACATTACCCTCTCCAGACAGTGTCCTTTGAAGTGGCTTCTAGTATGGGAACGGTGACACATACATCCCAAGGCCAGGGGAAGGGGTGAGGAGCCTCTGATTGCCTGGGTCCAGTTTTTAGGTCAGCTGGGGGTCACATTCTCTCACAGACCTCTTCTAGCAAGTACCCACATAAAATTCATTTCTTGTGTGCACCATTCTAACTTCTTTATAAACCCTCTAAAATTCTAGAGTCTAGTTGCTATGGCACTTGTAAATTTGTGATCATACCCTTAGGATGGTGGGTTGAATAGTGTCCTCCAAAAATTCATGTCCACCCAGAACCTAAGAATGACTCAATTTGAAATAATTGTTTTTTTGTTTTCAGATTTAATCAAGTTAAGATGAGGTCATACTAGATGAATCCAATGACTGCTGTCCTTATGGAAGAGGGAAATTTGGACACAGATACTCAGGAGGAATACTACGTAACTTCTGAGGCAGAGACTGGAGTTAATTCTGCCTCGTGGCAAGGAACGCCAAGGATTGCTGGCAACCAGAAGAAGCTAGGAGAAAGGTATGGAGCACATTTTAGGGCCCCTAAAAGGGAACTCACCCTGCCTACACCCGATTTCAGACTTTTGGATTCTAGAACTATGATAAAACCATTTTCTCTTGTTTTAAGCCACTAAATTTGTGGTAATTTGTTACAGCAGCCCTACCAAGGTGATACGTAGATATGTAAGTAGTACACATTCCAAAGGTTAGTTTTCAAAATTAGCCTGAAAAATAGGTGAAATGAAAAAGATGAAAAATACCAACAGCTTATTAAACTAAGGGCTGAGATACCCTTCCTCATTTAGCACTGACAAGATTATGTTGGGAAAGTACAGATTCTGTTTCATTTGACACTCCTCCTGGATGTCCTCTCTTCCTTTTGATTTCAATAGCATAACCCTCTCCACTTTCTCCGACTTTCTTCCCTGACACCTTCTTGGGCTCCCTGTTCTCCATTTGTCCTTCAGATGTTGGTGTGTCTCAAGGCTCTATCCTTGACATTCTCTGAATCCACCGTCTCCCGAACGAACGCATCCATGTTCTTGATTTCAGTTATCACTTGTGTATCGATAATCCTAGAATCTTCCTTTCCATTGCGATTATTTCATCTAAACTCCAGACCAGTGTCTTTGTACATTAAAATCAATATGTCCGGGTTCAAACTCTACTTTTCTCCATTTGATTCTCATATTAAATGAATGGGCCAATCTTTAATTTAGATAAGAAATCAAAACACTTGGGAATGATGCTTGACCCATCCTCCCTCAGCCTCCATCTTCCATCAGAAAGTCTTTTATGGGGAGACATGAGTGGAAAGTACCCTTATCCTATTCAACTTCTCAGAGGAAAAATAGTTCAATAACTGTCATTATGATATTATACATAATATTATGTAGATATAGATATAGGCTTAAGTGCAGATATATGAAATCAGTTATGTAAATTGTGAAATCTAATTATGAGTCTTTTTATTCAACTATTATAAATATCTATAATTATATATTTAGCAGTATTTGGTAACCAAACTGATGAAGTTTGAAGGAATTGGGCGTTTTTTGAAGAAAGTGACTTCATCAAGTAAGTAATAGATGATGATTTACAATTACCCTCATGGATAAGAATTCTCTATTTTTTGGCATGTTATCACATTTGATATTTTTAAAGAGTCACTTTTAGGTCTTAAAGTGTGCTGCTATGATTATGATTATTGGTAGTACTGGCATTGTTTCTAAGAAAACTTCATAAAATTAAAACATGATTTTGTAAATACATTCTTATGCTATGAAAAACTAAATAGGGTTTCTGAAAAAAATTTAGTCTAAAATGTATCATAAAGGTTGATTAGTTTAGAGATATCTATCACTTCCAAATATCCAAAAAAGAAAACGAAAAGAGAGCCAGCAATTGCTGAATGTTAGAGGGCCTCATGAAACTTTTACATTTTATGATTTCAGGAGATTCTCTGTAATTACTTAATTATGAATTGCTTTTTACTTTTCATTATCCGTTAAGTGAATTTGAGGGATAACATCATCCTTAATAGTCTTAAAGGAGTTTCTTGCTTGAACTAGATATAACTCGAAGATTGATTGATTGGTTGATTGATTGATTTCACATATACCTCCCTCTCCCTGCATATTTTAATTGTGTTTACCACTTGTTCTATAAATCATCAGAAACCACACAATGGGAAGAACTTTTTTGGATCTTTTACTTTTTCTCCCCATGGGCTTTAGGGAGAATTTTGAATATGTGTTTGTTTACATAGATGCTTTTATTCTCTTGGCCTGTGGTTATGGGAATTAATAAATATGAATGTAGTGGTTGATGCTAAAGAATAGAACATCGATACAGTGAGGGGGAAGTACTTTGGGGAACAATTAGATAGGAATTTTAGGGACTTTTGAAAACTGTTTGCTGAGCTTGATATAAAATGTTTATAGTTGTATTTGTTTTTAAACAGCATCTCTTATAGACAGCATATAGTTGGGACTCTTTAAAAAGTTCATTCTGACAATCTCTGCATTTTAATGTGATAGGGAGTATTTAGCATACTTATAGTCAAGGCAATTTTGATATGGTTGGATTTAACCTGCCATTTTACTATATGTTTTCTGTTTCGTTTCTTTTGTTGTTGTTGTTCTACTTCTTTCCTGCCTTTTTTTATGTTATATAAATTTCTTTAGATTTTTATTTTAATTTGCATTTTGTTTTTTCATTATTCCTCTTTGCAGGATTTTTTGGTGTCTGCTCTATGGATTACAATACATACCCTTAATTTTTACTGTTTACTCGTCCTTCAGTTTTCTTTGAACTTTCTTCAAATGCTAAAATACAAAATTTATTGGAGGGAGTTACAGTAAACTGTATCTTTGTCTTTCGATTCCATTTGTGCTTAAATTCATTTTATCCAGATTGAAATGCGAACTTCCTAAAGGCACTCACTTTTACATTCAATCTTAGCTTCTTAAATGTAGCCTCTTTCATGGAGTTCTAACACAACAGCAATTATTTTGTCCATTAACATATTATCAGATGATGCTTAGTCAGTTTGGAATAATGCTCAGGTAATTTCCACACCCCCAAGGCTTTTTGTGGGGAACAGGCCAGGGAGAAATGTTCATTCAAATTCAATACAAAATGACCAAACTAAACTAGAATAAGATGGAACACCAAAGAAGGAGAGAAGTGTTATTAAATCAATGTTATTAGATCTTGTAGCAAAAATAATTCTAAGAACTTGTCTTTGTTGGCACATACCTAAAGATGAAAGTGTAAATGTTTTTTGTTTTTGTTTTTTTTTAAGGTTAATAATAAACAATTTCTTTTCCCCTATTCTTTGGGGAAAGAAAAAAAAAGAATATTTACTTGACTGAAAATTTATGCTTACATTTATAGGTGCAAAATTATAATACACACACACACACACACACACACACACACACACAAGGTCCTCATTAGAAAAACATTGTGGGGGAAAGGGAGAGATGGCAGAAAAAAAAGAAAATTGTTTGTAATAGCAGCAAACTAGTAACAACCTAAAGATCTCTTTGTGATCCATCTTTTCAAAAGAAGGAAGATTATCTGTATGTGCTGCTGTGGAACTATGTCCAAGATATATAATTAAGTGAAAAAGGTAAGAGTCAGAAATATGTATTTGGTATGTCTGTGCTTCTATTTGTTAATGTTTATGGAATATACATAAGCATGTTTTGAGTAGGATTGTAAGAAGTTGGTAACAGGTTGTTCTTGGGGAGAAGGTCAAGAATGGGGGTGTGTGTAAAGGAAGCTTGTCCTTTTCATTTTAGACCTATCTGTGCAGATTAATTTTTTATCATGTGTTTTGATTTTTAAAAGTAATAATTTTAAAAATCAAAGAATGACTTACTTGATTGAGAAGGAACCTCATTTGTTATTCATTTTGGTTGTTAGACTCAATTTATAATCAGTTATAATTTCTCTGTAAGGATATAGAAGAAACAAAATTAATTGCCCCTGAAGAAGAGAATGAGATGACTGAGAGACAGAAGGAAGAGTTTTAACTCTATCCTTTTGATTTTTTACCCTTTGAATTTTTTGAATTTTTATTAATACAAATATATATTTGGTTAAAAAAATTAAAATACACCCCCTAATGATTAATGACAACAACAACAAATGAGACACTGGTCTGAAGTGTTGTATACATGGGCAAACTTGTCGATTAGTAGGCTAGCATGAACAGACAGACCTTAGGTTCCAAGTAGTCGGAGTTTAGATGCAGGCTGTGCAGCAGTAGTCTGAGATTTCTGGCTTATGGCACCTGGCAACAGTTTCAGAAGTTGGCTTCACAGAGCTGCAGGAACAAGAATACCTAGCCCACTGGGCTGGGTGGGGGCACAGACCCTCCCATGGGGTAGAGGAAGCCTTTGTTCCAGGCAGTCCATTGCTAGACAAGCTCAGCCTCATGGATCATCCTCCCGACAATTCTGCTTGCTTCTTTACACATTTTCTAATTTTTTTAAAAAATAGCTCTCTGCAGAGAACTACAAAATTATACAAAAAAATATTAATAAGAAAATAACTACCTACTTATTTAAAATAGGGGGGGACAACCTAATAGTTCTTACCTGTTTTATTAACATAATTGGCAATAACCAAAATGTTGCTATTTACTTACAATAAAGGAAAGTTGGCAACAACTTGCAGGTCTTACATGTACTTATTTACTTAAGGCATCACTGGGCTAAGTGCAGGAACATACAGAGGTTTATTTTTCACTCAGGTTGTAATCTGAAGCCAATTGGATGCTTTTTCCTCTTTTAAGTGGTGACTCAAAGATGGAAACTGTTTCCATATTATAGCCATGCCATCTGGAACATGTGTTCCAGAGTTGCTGCAGCAGCAGAAGAGAGGGTGGGAGAATGATATGGGTTGGTTTTAAGAACAGGGCCATTCAATTTCACCCATATTCCATTGGCTGGAACTCAGTCACATGATCCTAACTGAACTGCAAGGGAAGCTGGGAAATAGAAGCATCCTATATGCCCAGGAAAAGGAAATAACTAGCACGAAGGCATGAAGACATGTTTGGGCACAGAAGAGAGTTTGTTAATAAATTATTACATATCTTTATAATGGAATATTATTCAGCCATTGAAAATTATAATATATACACGCACACACACACAAAAAGTGACGACAGGAAAATGCCAATTGTGAAAAAGCACTATAGAGACTCTTATGTTTCTAATTTTGGAAAAACAATATTCATACATGTATATGTGTGCTTATAAATATAGACTAGAAGGAAATAGAAAATATGTCATTTGTGATTATCTCTAAATGTTAGATTTATAAGTAATTTTTTATATTTTTGAAGAAATTGCTAATTTTCTTCAATGATCACATATTTCTTGGAAAATAAATGTATATAATCTGAAAAACAAGTTTTCCTAAAGTGAAAATGAAATCCTTAGATCATCTGGAACCAGAGCCAACACTTAAAATTTCTTTAAAGCTGCTGCAGACTATGAATATGGAATTATTCTAGTAAGCTTTTTTAAAAAATCAGCTTTAGTGCTTATTCTTCCTCATAGCATAGATGCTAGCCAGATCCCTTATTTTACACATTGTGGTCAGAATAATAGATTTATTCCTTTGGGAAGGAGAAGCCAAGTGTGAAACCCATGTTTGTTAATTGTAACACTTATTGAATAGTATACATTTTGCTGAACACAGTAAATAAGCAAATCAGGTCTGCCCCTTTGGGAGATTTTAATCTAAAGCATACGGTACTAACGTATCAACAGGCTCTGCCCCAAAATTATGAAAAGAGCCCAAACCTGTGAGAAGTGAGCAGTCTCACACAGTGAATGCCGTTCTCCTAAGAAGACGGCCACAGTATGTTTGGAATAGAATGAGGGCTGAGCGAAGGTCGTTGGCTCTTCCAGTAGGAAAGGGCTAGATGGAATCCATATTTGCTTTGAACAGGGAGACTTTATGGATTAAAAAATATTTATATGTCATTTATTAATACCCATATAGGGCAAAGATGTTTGACAGGATAAGAACAGACAAAAGACAGGTGCTCATTAAAAACATTTGCTTGACATATATTTTTAATCCATCATGTTAGGAAAATTTACAAGATTGATCATGTCCAATGTTAATGAGGGTGTGGCTCCATCATTAATTCTCAAATGCTCTGGATAGGAGTTTAAATTAAATTAGTCAGCCTTTATATTAGCAAAAATTTTAATGTATGTTTACTTTGATGGAGAAATTAAGTTTCTAAGAATCCCCTTTGCCTCAGGGTAACTCACTCAGCAGAAATAAAGTGGGTGGGTGAGTAAAGCCTCTGCTGTCCTGCTGTCCACCTTCATATCCCAGCCTATGAGATAGAACTCAATCCCTCAGCAGGCCCGCCGAGGCCAAAGCTACTCACTAAACCTGTCAGCTCACAGCAAGAGAGCCTGAGGAAGACACTAAAGAGCCCTCTAGTGGCCGCTTTTTAGAAAACAGGCTCCTTAAGGAATTTTCTTCACGTCTTTCCACCATAGGGCCAAAGAGAAAAGTCTGACATTACAGGGCATTGATGCTTCGCTTCCCCTGACCCCTACTTCCACCCCCATCCCAACATTCTGATACTAGTCAGGAGCAGCCCTCAGGCTTGGATATGCCCCAAATGAGATCTGGGTGTTCTTTGGTTGGTGCGGCCCCATATTCCTTCCCACTAGTGTGCCAATGCAGAGAGCTAAGGAACATGGCAAAATCCACAAATATGTTGTCTTGTGTAGACCCCCCTAAAGCACAGGAACACATTAGTAAAGCAATTCCATGGAGCAACGTAGGTTTCCAATTGCGTTCTTGAAAATATGCAAATTAACTTTTTAAATGACCTTGAGTTTTACAAGATTGAGCAAATAAGGAAAGGTTACACTGGTAGGAAAGAATGGGGTGGGGGGCAAAAAAGCAACATTTATATTTTCAGAATGTATACTGTGTGTCAGGTATCATGGCCGTCACGTGCACTAGTGTGCTGGGCCACCCACAACTTTGCACATTAGCAAAGTGTGGATGCAGAGCTTAGCAGAGAGGCAGAGCCTTTGTGTGAAGCCCAAAGTGCTCTATTCTCAGGGACCTGCGTGCTGACATACAACTTGGTAAGAGAAGAGGACTTGAGTTTAATTCCCTGTTGGCTGGGCACGTTGGTGGAGTACACTAACTGCACAGATGTATCAGCAATCTTGAGTTTTTGCAATGTCGAAGGCACCCAGCCAAGGAGAAGAGTGAGGGCTAAAATCTAGCCTTGTTCCACTAGCCAAACCCTGAGCCCCACATCAGTCTGGAGGGGTCACCCTTGTGTAGTAAGTACAAAGGCGCTTATGTGTTATTGGTCCAAGGTCTATCTTGTGTCATCCTCTAATGACCCTGGAAGGTAGGCAGAGGTGAATTTACTGTGAAGCTAATGACAGACTTTTCCAAGATCTGGGGAGTGGCCTAAGCATGGGTTTGCATGATCGTATTTTCTCCTAAACTTGGCAAAAGTAAGATTATTTAAGTGTAATCACTTAAAACTATTGTCATAGCAACGTTTGGAGGCTAGTATAATTATCATTCAAACTTTTAAGGTTAAGAAAGCATTATTTTATTTTTTATATATA
>NW_006441995.1:1950505-1995387 GCF_000325575.1 Pteropus alecto | reverse complement strand
TATATATGAAAAGTTAAGTAGCATTACTATTCAGTGCTAGAGCCTGGATTTGGTACAAGCTAACCGATGCCAGTGCCAGAAGGTTATGGAGAATATTTATATTGTTTCCAACGGTACAAAGCTTCCAGAAGAATTCTACCAGGTGCTGTTCGTTCTTGCCCCAAATTCTCCAAAACTTGTGAGGCCAAAATTAGGAACATCTTCAAATGTTCTAGTCAGAGAAGACTGATAAGAGGCAGAGAACAAATTGTGCATGTCAGACCAGAAAGATGAAGTAGTGAAGCCCCTCTAAGACGTAGTTTACAGACATTGTATTACTTAAGGTGCAGTCTAAAACAAAACACTGCGATTTACCTAAAACTTAAATTCATCTGAATTTAACAGCCTAGAGGTGAGTAGTCTGAGGATATAGGGCAGCTCTGGCATGCCAAATATATGGCTTCTCAGAGTGTTCCTGTCATCACCTTTCTCCACCCAGAGGCAGTGAGAGTCCCTTGGTTCAGATGTAATCATATGGTCATATCTAGCTGCTTGAGAAGCCAAGAAATGAGTCTCTAGTTAGGCTTAGATAAAACTTGGAGGTTCTTTTACTAAAAGGAAGAAGGGAAGATGGAAATAGAGAGATTAGCATCTACTAACGCTGTAAGCCAAGAATGGTTTGACTTGGAAAACTGTGAGGGCCGAGGTCTGGAAGTATTATGTGAGAATTAATAGGAATTGTAGATGAGCAAGAGAGACAGACTTTGCTAGGAGGTAATGAAATACAGGCTGCACGGGACAAGGAGAAAGCGGAGCACTGCATAGCAACAGCAACAGTTTCCGAGAAGTTTCCCACCTCTGTGGGCTATGGTAATCGGACAAGAAAATGCAAAGAGAATCTGAGAGTCACTTGTGTTGGCTCACAAGAAGACTTGGGAGACCCAAGAATAAGACCCCTGGTTCAGGAGGCAAGGAGAAGACAATGAAAAATAGATTGAGACTATTTCTAGTCAGTCCGTGGAGGACCGAGTTTACCAGTGAGGAATGATTCACTGTTACACCAGAACACATGGCTGGTGACCACATCCCTTCCTTCCCTTTCTCAGCCAAGGTTCTGGAAAGTGGTTTTAGGACTCATTGTCTCTACTTTCTCTTCTTCTCACCATTCTGGTTAAGCAGCCCCTGTTCTTGTCTCCAAGGACATCGTTATTGCCCAATTCAATAGATTCTTTACATTTTTACATGGTGTTTCTCTGCATCATTTAATTTAATTCACTTCATACTCTCATCTAATTTCTATGACACCAGATTCTTCTAATTCTCTCCGGTTTTATCTTCTCTTTTCCTCCCTAAACTCCTCTAGCTCATGATGGCATGTTAGAGGTTGTAGAATGGCTCACACAATTCCCATTGCAACGTCTTCCTGGGTTTCAAAGGCTGGAAAGCTAAAAAGCTACGTATTCCATACTCCCATGCAGCTAGCAATCCAGACGTGTTTTAGATTCTGCCAATTAGATGGACTCACATGGAGACCTGGGGAGAGACAGGGAGATACAAAGAAGCTTGCAGAAGAATCTGATCAAGACATTTATTGGATTCTTAAGAAAGTCCATAATCCTAAAGTTGGTTAAGAGTCACTGCTTTATACAATTTTCTTAGAAAATGCATCTGCTCTCATATGTCAGTCTCCTTGTGTATGCTGATGATTTCTGTGTTAGTCAGCCACTGATACAATAATGCTGCGTAGCAGAACATCACAAAGTTAAGTGATTTGCAACAACAACTTCTATTGCTCACAGCTCTGCTTCAGGCTTTTGGTCACTAGGTTTTAATTGGGTTCAGACTTGCTCTGTGTGTCTTCACATTCTCCTTGGTTGACAGTTACCCAGGACACGTTCTTCCCATGGCAGATCACTGAGGCCTAAGAGAAAAGCCAAATTACACAAGCACATTCAAAATTCTTGTTCTTATCACATCCGTTCACATTTTGTTGGCCAAAGCAAGACACCTGGTCAAGCCCAGAGTCAATAGGGTAGGGAAATATACTTGTCCTCCAGGGAGAGAAGAAGGGGGATTAGTATTTTCTAAAAATTAATCAAATTGATTTAACTTCCTATAGAAATATTTCTCTTGGGCTCCAGATGCTGATTATGGGACAATTTCTCTGTGCTGATGCTGCTTCCCAGGCTGCCTGCAGAGATGACCAGGGCCTACCTATTGTTTAATAAAATAAATTGGAAGGGTGAAAAAGATTGAGCTGGCTTCTGCAGAGAAAAGACATTCTATGGAGGGCCTGGGCACTCATGTGTGTGGATGACTAGAGATTCCTTTCAGTACAGATAAAAATTTTACATTTAAAACCTTAGGTGATCTAGCCTATATCTAATTTTTCAGTTTTCTGTCTCACAGTTTTCCTTCTTGAACTTTCTACTCTACTTGAACTACAGTAGATGAAAACAGAGCCCCATTAGAAACAAGGAGAGAAAAGTCTTGCATGAATATTGATGTATTGCTGGAAAGACACATTCAGTCTCCCTTTGCCATTTAAAAAGATATAAAGTCAACAGCTTGACATAACTTTTATTATCTTACTAAGATTTCAAATTAATCATCCAAATTAAATGTTAAAGTATTGATATTCTGATGAATTTTCACCTGGAAATGCATCTAATTTTGAGCATTCTTTCCAAATAGGAAAAACCTTTAATCAAGGTTTCTGCTAGTATATATAATTGCTTCAGATGAAAACATAAAACCTTTGAGATAAGCTCTTTTTGGACAATCTAGTAAAAAAGAAATAGATATGTTTCTTCTTATACAATTATCTTCTTCCAGATTGGTCTTCCCTTTTAAGATGAGTCAGGAAAACACCTGACTCAGGTGAGAGCTGCCCACTAAAAGCTGACAAGGAGCCATGTCCCAGGACTTCCTGTGAGCCAAAGTAAAGATATGTATTGAAGGCCCCTTAATCTGTGCCCAAGTTTTTTGTTTTTTGGTTTTTTTTTTTACCTTTTCAAGGTGCCACCCATCAGAGGGATGAATTTAATTCAATCCTCTAGACACTACAACCATCAAAATCACCACAATTTCCCAGCTTCTTATCCAGGGGATCTAATCTTATTTTTTAAAACTTAGTATTATGGAAAAATTTCAAATATATACAAAAGTAAAGAGAAATGATGTAAGGAACCCCATGTAGTCATCATCCAGCTTAAACAGTGATCTACTCCTAGCCAGTCTTACACAACTTATGTCTTTCCACTGGACAATTTTGAAGCAAATCTGAAACATCTAGTCATTTCAAACATAATTATTTCAGTATGCATCTCTAAAAGATAAGGATTCCTTAAAATATCCAACATCATTGTCAAGATCAATATTATATGTTAAAATAGTGTAATGTATACATTGCTATTAAAGAGAATATTTAATTGTTTTCTTTTTTGGTAACATAGTTTAACCACAACAAACCATCTTCTCTAAGTATCAGAACCTATAAACCACAGAGGCAATAATCTATAAAACTTGGCACTGAACATATCACTTCAGCGACTCACTTTAATTGAAAGAGTTTGACTCTATTTATTTTAAATAAATTCAAAACAAGAGGTTTCCACATTCTGCTCAACTGTCAGTTTGTTAAATTCTTCCTATTACCGCTCTTGAATAATTTTCTAGGGAATTATCGGTTTTACAAAATTATGTTTTTTTCAATCTTAGTCAAATGTCCTTTTCTGCAAATCAACTTTCTTTTCTACTTGTACATTAAGATACCTTTTCACAGCATTTTCCCTTGCCGGCCATCAAAATGTACGTCTTCCGCTGTGGTATTCTATTGTTGCCTCTCCAACAAGTTTCAAATGTTTAAATTCTAAGACACTGAATACTGTTACCATCAGCATTTTCCAAGTGGCTTATTGAAAATAAGGTGGTGGTGGTGGTGATGGTGTATGAGTGTGAGCATATAGTTGGAAAGGTTCAGGCTGATAAATAGTATTATCATTTCAGACCTAAGCATTGGTGGCTTGCCCACTAATTTAAAAAAAAAAAAATCATCACAGCAAATTTCCACTGCAACAGGATACTGCTTTCTTAATTTGCTTTAAAATTATTTGACCTTTGTTGCAAATAGCCACTCAGAAATTATGAAGAAGTCGACATGTGCCTTTATAATGAAGAAATATGTCTTAGGATTTTCTAAACCTCTGCCTTGCTTACCCACTTTAATACCATGCCTTTTGCTATACTTGTTTAATTCCTTGCCTTAATCTTTTCGGGCTGCTATAATAGAATATCATAGACTAGGGCTTACAAACAGCCAAAATTTATTTGTCACAGTTGTGGAGGTCGGCAAGTCCAAGATCAAGTGCTGACAGATTCAATGTCTAGTCTTCTTCAGATTTCCTGAACTACTGACTCTCGGATGGTTAAGGAAAAAAGTTCTGCCTTCTGTACCTGCAACTTTTCTGTAAATTTGTGATTGTTTCAAAAAATTTTAAAGTAAGAACATTAATCCTGGTCTCACCTGAAACCATGTTGTGCATGATCAGTGGTCTGTGGATAGTTCTTTGGTGAACTCTGGCCTGGATGGGCTCTGAGGTCCTTTCCAGCCACAAAGTCTTACACTTTCCCCACTTCCCTGTGTATGGCCATTTCCCCCATTCTGTGGAGGACAGTTGGGGAGTGAGGAGTGAAGAGAAGGGAGAAGAATCACAATCAAAATATCCTGGGAGGCTTTTAAGTACACATGCAGTTTCTCTCTAGGATTCTAGTCCTCCAAGACACCCCACTTCACTTAGCCACTGGTATTTCTGGGAGTGGGTCTTGGAGGCAGAAACAAGGTTTAGAATCACCTTCCTGGGGCTTTCCCAGAGGGCCTTCTACAGACCACTGCGCACAGTTGAAGCTTTATAATCCTTTTCTACTTATACATTATTGGAGCAAGAGGGAGCAGGAGAGGATAAGTTTAAAGGGGCTGCCCAAGAAGGCAAGGTGAGCTTCCAGTGCAGGACCAGCCTCACTGCTCATGCTTGAAGCAAAGAGTGGGTCTGTTCCTTAGACTTCTCCTTAGAGAAAGGCAGAGACAAGCAGAGAGAAATGTGCTTTGGCAGCACAGAGGGAGTGGAGGTGCAGTGTGACACGTGCAGTTGCATGCGGGGCTCACATCTGACTTCTGGGTCTAGTTTGACTGCCATCTTTGGTATTATTCCAATGCTTTTCCAAAGAGATGGAGTATCATGTTTTCCTAGAAGACAATGGGGTTCATACCGGCAGTCTCAGCTACTCCACAAAGCCAGGCAGCAGCAGCTTTAGAAGTGGCTCACAGATGGCAGTCTGGTGGGAGAACGCTACTAGAATGCCCATGCTTAGCAGCTGTCCACTGTGTGCATTTCCTGGGCTATTTTACACTCTCTTGCCACCAGGTAAATGACTTCAATTTTCATGCCTCTGTAATGGAAACTAATGAGTTTAAAACCAACTTTTTCACTAAGCCTGTCTCAACATTTTCAGGCCCGTTTCTTTATAAAATAGATAGTTTTTAACTTATTGGGGCTTCGCTTTTTGTTAGACTGATTTTTTTTAAAGAAGAATCTTTTTTGAAACTAAATTTTATGAGGGACCCTAATATGGGTTACAGAGAAAAATTATGACAGATATGGGGATGTAGTCAAGATGTCAGATGTGTAGGATGGAGACATGGCATCGACAAATATCAAAGACCTCTAGAGCTAAAGATTCCCAAAGCTGTGACTCTTAATTTGCCAGACAAAGAAAGGTACACATGCCAATGAGGAAACGAATAGTTGTCTGAGGCAGGAGTCAGCTTTTAAATTGACAGTGAGAAGGGAAAGGGAGTGGCTCATGGGAATTATGCTAATCAAGTACTGAAAGCCAGCAGTCGATTTAGGACAGAACCAGCCCATAGGTCTGTGCAAAGTTGGTTAAAACAAGTCCTGTTGCTCATTAGTCAAAAGAGGGTCTTTAATTAGGTACAAAAGTTGATGGTGACTTCTCAGCCTCAGCTGGTTAGAGCTGGTCTTGTTCAAACATGACTGTCAGTTTTGATTCTCTTAGGCAAGTGTTGCTGTAAGTGGAAAATGTTCCTTTATAATGGGAATGTTAGAACTAAGCCAGATTTTCTATGGAAAGCCATTTAAAAAGAGGCAGAGAAAGAGGAAACTTGGCCTAAATTCTCATTAAAATGTGAACTAACACTAAGGAGGCTCCAGGTACTCCCCATAATGCCCAAGATCTCAGCAGAGGACAGCCAGGTACATGGCCGCAGGGGTAACTTACAGTCCTGCCCCTTGTTAGTGATTCTGAAACACCTCTCACTTGCCTCCACCCTCAGACAAGAAGTTGTGAGAAGAATTCCCACACCTCGCGGGTTGGCACACAAGAGTTCACGTTATGCTGATGATTTGGCTTCTCATTTGTTCCAAAGGGAATTGAGAATGAGTAGTCAGCCAACAGCTCAATCTCTTAGGTAATTTTTAAAAGACTTTATTATTCGTAGAGCAGCAAAATTGAGAGAAAGATAAAGAGATTTCCCAAAGTCCATAGCTTATATTAGGGTTCACTCTTGGTGTTGTGCTTTCTACGATTTTAGAAAAACGTATAATGACATGTATCCACCATTATAGCATCATACAGAATAGTTTCGCTCCCCTAAAAATCCTCCGTGCTCCACCTATTCATCTCCTCCTCACACCTCCAACTCCTGGCAACCACTGATCTTTTAACTGTCCCTGAGACATTTTTGAACCCCGAAAGAGAGAGCTGGGGCCCCAGCAAGGGTTGACACATGGATTGGGCATTGGCAACATTTTAATTGTATATTGTGTTACACAAAAAGAATACACAAAATAATATCCTTTGTATGTTTTATGTAAAAAAATATAGAGAATATTCATTAATACTCTCAGGAAGCATACTTTTTTATAACTTGATTTTCCTATTAAAACCATGTTCATTTCTTCATTTTAAAGGACAAATTCATCATGTTTTTATTTTAGGGGCATTGAATATCCAAAAAGTGAATAATTATTTAGTACTTACCATGTGTCAGACATTATGCTAAGCATTTTACATGCAATAAACTCAGAAAATCTCATAATTTTGGACCTCTTACTTTCCCATTCTGCAGATACATATTGCAAAATCTTTTGTTATTAAGATTCTTGATACAATAAGTTCATATACACACTACTTAAAATGCAATAGTGTGTTTTAGATTATTGACAAAAATACAAAAATTCAATAATATTTTATATTGGGAGACAGGCCATTTCATATATTTTGGTTAAGAGTGTAAATTGGTGAGACCCTAGAGAGGGCAATTTGACAACATGTTCATACTCATTTCCCCAGTCTACTTAATTATACTTGCGGGAATTTATCATCCCTGCACAGATGCACATGATGTATGTTAGTCACTGTGGCATTGTTTGTAAATGCAAAAGACCAGGGAAAAATACAAATGTTTATAAGCAGTGAACTGGTTAAACTGTTGTGCAGCCACAAATGGAATATAATACATCAGAAAAGAAGAATGAGAAAGCCATATACTAATATGAAAATATCTACAAGATCTAAAACATGAATAAAGCAAGGTATCGAATGCTGTGTATAACAGATTGCTATTTGTGTTTTGTTGACCCTGAGAAGAAATGAAATATATCTGTCAAAAAGGAATCCTTGTGGTAATAGGGCCCAAATTCATTATCAGAGTCAAGCAGAGGCCTTATATGCATGCTGTATTTCATGGAAAAGCCCTCAGACTAAGCTGCCAAGCCTCCTGTACTGTGTTCCTGCTGTCTGAGCTGAACCTTATGAAGGAGTTCTTGGAATCATATTTTGACCAACTGGCCCAGACCTATCCCATCCAATTAGAACATCTCATCTATATGCTCGTTTGCATCTTTGTGGACCAATCAGAGCAACTTTATAACTACCAATCAGAACTTGAGATTTCAGCCAATTGGGACAGAGCTATTTGGACCAATCAAATTGTGTAAATTTGGAGTCTTCATTTGCATAAAAATAGACCAATCAGGTACAAGGATGAGTGCTGTCTCTATATAAGTGGGCCTCCTGTTTGTCTCAGAGGGGCGAACTTTAGGTTTCTACTGGAGGCTGTGTTTCCCCAGTTTGCAAACTGTTTACCTGAATAAACTTTTTCCTTTTACTGCACCCCAGGCTGGGGACTCCTGTTGGCGTTGGATTGGCAGCAACAACATTTTGTTGGCATTAAAAAAGGAGAAAAAGTAATATATATCAGGAGCTGGTTATTACCTGTTTGCCCTTCTGGAACTTTTCCTCACCATTCTCTACCAACTGTATGCTCTAAGTATATTTTATGCATCGTGTATGATTGTTAATTTTGTGTCAACTTGGCTAGGTCAAACAGCAGTCTAGATGTTGCTGTGAAGGTATTTTTCAGATGTATTTAGCATTTAAATCAATAGAATTTGAGTAAAGAAAACTTTTCGTAATGGGAGTGAGTAGGCCTTTTCCAATCAGTTGAAGGCCTTAAAAGCAAGGACTGAGTGCTCTCAAAAAGAAGGAATTCTGCCTCTGGACTGCAACCTGGAAATTCTGCCTGAATTTCTAGACTGCATACTCAAGACTGCAACAGCAACTCTTATCTGAATCTCCAGTCTACAAATTTTGGATTTGCCATCCCCCACAATCATGTGAGTCAATCCTTAAATTAATCTCTTTCTGGCTCTCTCAATCTTTTTTCTCTCTCTCCATATGTATAGAAGGGAAGGCACTGTTCTTTCTCATAAGAAGATCTATAGTGCTATTTGGCTCTTATCACAGGTCGAGTTGTCTGGAACTCATTTGTCGAGAAGTGTTCTTACGATCAACACTTTTAGAAGAGACCTGAGTAAAGAGCAAGGGAGCCCATATCATATATATGCTTTAATTTGGTGGTGGTTCTACACTCAAGAGGCCTGCCTGTAGAAACGTTTCCCTTATTCCCCCTGAATAGGTCTATGGATCACATAGAAAAGATCTAAGCATTCTTGTAGGGCAGGAGTTGGGGATTAACTTTATTAAATCCAGTGTTTCCCATATTTATTTGTCCACAACCCCCATTTCAAATCACATTGTAATATCCTAAGGATTACATGTTAATTTATTTATTTATATTTGGTGTTTGTTTAGGAATGCAAACTTCACATATGGTATTGTTCTTATAAGGAAATATGATTCCCTTTATGAGGAAGATTCCAAGAGCTGACTGATTGTGGCAAAAACAGAGTCTGCCTATACATGTCTGGTTGGGCATTATAAAATGGAGACAAAACACACCTAACTAGAAAGAGGAGAACCAGGGGGGAAAAGGAAGTGCTAGTGGAGGCAGTTTTGAACCAAGTTTGAAAGATACAGTAAGCATCAAAGGTGATTACAAGGGCCCAAATGGGGAACAGTTTTGATTGTTTTTAGATAAAAAATATGGTACAGGAGGGCTTTATTCCCCAGGAGGCTGGATGGAGGAAAGGAGGCACATTAAAGAATAGGTAGGATAGATTCCAGGAGAGGCAACAACGAGACTGGGGTTCAGGTGAAGTAGAGGAGCGGTTCTCAATCTTTTTGGCACCAGGAACCGGTGCTCCTATGAGAATCTAATGGCTGATGATCTGATGTGGAGCTGAGGAGGTGATGCTAACACTGGGGAGCTGCTGTGAATATGGATGAAGCTTCTCTCTTGAGCTCACCACTTACCTCCTGCTGTGTGGCCCGGTTTGTAACAGGCCGAGGACCAGTACCGGTCCGCAGCCTGGGGCTTGGGGTCCCTGGATTAGAGCATTTGGCTTCAGACTAAACTGGCTGTGTGTGGAGCAGCCAGGAAATTGTAGTTTGAGATTCAGGGTCTCTGCTTCAGGGAGAACCAGCCAGTCTGGAGGAAAGGGATGAAAACAATACAGCATGATTTAGGCGTTAAGCTGTCAGTAAAGATCAAATGACTCTCAGTATATCTATAATTTCTCTGTCTGTGTCTAGCTTGTTTGGTAAGCTTTTTCCATGCCGGGCTAACGTCACTCTCTGAAGCAGAGATTGTCATAAGCTGTTACCCCGTTGCAGTGGCCTGAGGTCAATGGAAGGTTGGGAAGACAGAGTGATCTTCCGATTCTAGATGACCCTCTAAAGAGAAGAAAAAGTACGTATCATATCTTTCCCATTGTTCCCTTGGGAGCAGGGTGAGTGAGGTGAGTTGTGGTGAACATGAAGTGCCCTGCAATTCAGCAAGCCCAGGGAAATTTCATCGCATGGGCTAAGGATAGATGGTGGGAATCACCTTTACATGTGCTAACCATTTTTCCCTTCTGAAACTGAGTTTTTTTAAAAAAATTAAATAGCTATAAAAGAACATTAAAAATATGTATAGGTTAACAAAATAATAGTGATAAAAGCAGACAAGTGGTTGCCAGCAGTTAGAGTTGTGGGGAGGCTGTGACTATCAAGTTTTGTGAAGGAACAGTTCTGTATCTTGAATGTGGTGGTGATTACACAAATCTATACATGGAATAAAACTTGATAGAACTACACACACACATACACACACACAAATAGTGAATGTTAATACTAGTGAAATCTGAATAAGGTCTGCAGTTTAGCTTATAGTATTAGTGCCAAGGTCAATTTCCTGGTTTGAGTTATTGGGCAAGCTGGATGAAAGATACATAGGAATTCACTGTGCTCTTTTTGAATTTCTGTGTGAGTATAAAATTGTTTCAGAATATAAAGCTTAAAAAGTTGAAGGAGTTTAAACAATAACACAACAGAGATCCATTACCAACCACCCACTTTAAGAAAGCATTATCATTACTGTGGAAGTCTTCGAAACACGCCTTCCCAACTTCCCTCTCTCTCCCCCATGAGAGATACTTGATACTCCTTGAATTTTTGTTTACATCATCTTTTTGCTTTTCTTTATAGTTTTACTTGATATATTTTTATCCCCAAAGAATATATTGTTTAGTTTTGGATGTTCTTGAATGTTATATAAATAGGAAATCATTCTGCATATATTGTTCTACTCCTTGCTATTTCACTCAACATTTCCTTTCTGAATTCCATCTGTTGTGTGTAGCTTTTTGATTTGTTCATTGATGTATTCATTGTGAAAACATCACGATTTATTTATCTATTATATTGTTTATTAACATTTGGTCTGGTTTCAGTTTTTCTTTTTTCTAATTACAAACAAATTATGCTGCTATAAACATTCTTCTGCATGTCTCCTAGCACACAGTACAAGTTTCTCTAGGGACTATTTATTGGGGTGGGATTACTGGGTCAGAAAATTTAGCTGTTTTCTAATTTACTAGCTGATGCCAAATTATTTTCCAAAGAGGTGTAACTATTGCTGTACATTCTCAGTGACATTAGGTATTTGTCAGGATTCTTCTTGTATGTATGGTGAGCATAAAATGATATATGATGTGGTTTTAATTTGCATGTTTTTAAAAATAAGTTCTAATAAGATTGAACATTTTCCATGTATGTTTGTCTGTTGTTTTTTTTCTGTGAAATACACGTTTAACACTTTTGGTCATTTATCAGTTGGATCGTCTTTACTGATTTTTGGAAATTTTTTATATATTCTGGAGATTTATTTGTGTTGCAAATAACTCCTCGCAGTTTCTAACTTACTGTTTTCTTTTATTATGGTGTCTTTTAAGGAACTTTAATAGACTCTTTATTTGAATATAGTAGATCTCATTTTAAGAATCATTTTATTTATAGCATATATTTTTCAAAGATATCTTTATAAAACAAAATCAAAATTATTCGACTTACTAATCTTTAATAATTTTATAATTCTACTTTTACATTTAATTTTTTAATACAATAGAAATTGGCTTTTATGTGTGATGTGAAGTGTTCAATTTTATTTTTGAAATATATGGGTAATTCATTTTCCCCATACCCATATATTGAAAAAAATTTATGTTTCCCCCAGTCATCTGCAACATCAGCTCTAGAAACAAAAAAACAGATTTCTATATACATGTAGACTTGTTTCTGGGCTCTATATTCTGCTGCACTGGTCTATCCGTATTTCCTCGCCAATAGCACATTATCTTAATTGCTTTAGCCCTAGAATACTATAGTATCTGGAAAATAGATTTTCCCATATGGTTCTTCTTTTTGAGTGTCTTGTCCATTCTTGGTCCTTGGCTCTTTCATATACATTTTGGATTCAGCTTGCCAAGTTTCTGCAAAGCCCAGGGGAATTTTGATTGGAATTATATTGAACTCAAAGTCATATATCTTCACATGTATGTGCATATATACTTGACCACATTTTACAGACAAATAAATTATTTGTACAGCATTATGTCTCATTAGGACATTGGTACATATCAGAGGCAGGAAGTAGGTTCAGTATGGCGGTATAGGAAGGCATTGATTTTTACCCCAGCTCCAATATATCACTGTCTGATAACAATAAGAAAGGAGATCCTGTGCTCAAATTGCTACTAACAGAGTTTTCACTTACAAAGAGCTGCTCCCTAAATTAGAAGCTGCTGGGGATCTCAATTGCTATTATATAAATATAACACTATAAACCAACGAAGATTTTATTTCTGGGTCTGCCTAGTACAAAACATTGCAACTAGACCTGGAAGCAAATGCTACATAATATAGAAGCCAAACAGCCTTTTACATCTTTTCATGTCTCCTCATCTATAAAGAGATAGTAAGAGTTTTTCATTAAGGACTATTGACCATTTTCATATGAGAATGTGAGATTATGCAATATGGCTGTAGGATATACATAAAAAATGAAGAGTGTAGACTACTCTGCTCTTAGATTAAATTAATATTTATAATTTTTTTTAAAGTTCAGTTAGGACTAAACAAAAAAGCCACATGAAGCTTAGAGATGCGATACATATGAAACTTGTCAAGCCACTTTTCCCACCACCAGAGCCTGAGCGCAACCTCATTCCTCTCGGTCAGTGAAACTCAAGGAAGCGTTGCACTTTGACATCACCTTTGAAAGTCTTGTATGTTGATGTGTATTCTATGTCTTTTGAAGATAAAGTGCTGTTTCGTTGGCATTACTCATTGTGTCAAAGGCTTTCTGGTAAATTCTTCAGGCACTCACCTTGCGGGAAAAGACATCAGTTTGCCACTTCCTAAGAAATAGTCTGTTCCTAACGTTGTGCTGTAATTTGATTCTTGTGAGGCATTGAAGACAATAATGGCCCAAAGTCAATGACAATACACAGAGGCTGACCCTTAACAAACGTTCCAAAAGTTAAGGCTTGTTTTCATTTAACTACAGTGTCAATCCAGTTGACTAATAATATCTGACTCTTAATCACATTAATATGATTCAGAAAAGGCAACACTTTCCAAATTGACTAGCTGTTTAATCCAGTTACGTAACAGTTTATAGTTGTTTGAGGGCATAGAGTGACCAGGCAGGATCCTTGCACTCAAGAAACTTACAGTCTAATAAAACATGAATGAAAGCTTTATTGCCATAGGACCTGAGATGGTGCTGGAGTTTAGAGAATGATCATAATGGCAGGTGAAAAGAAACAACCCAATTGTTAATCATATAATGGTATTAATCGAGCATCCACTTAGAGCAGACACAACTTTTTAAAACTTTTTTACACGCTCCTTCCTAAAAGATGTTTTAAAAGCTGCATACCTCCTCCTGTTTCTGCTGCCAGTGTGGGGATATCCAAAGAAACTGCCACTGAAGGTCGCTACGTAGGATAATAAAACACTAGTTAAGTGTCTGCCATGTGCCAGGCCTTATCTTAAGTACTTTATATGGTTTACCTCATTTAACATTCACCAAAACCCTATGAAATACATACTAGAATTATCCTCATGGTGCAGAGAACTGAGGCGGAGCTTAAGTAACAGAAGCAACCATCAAACCGAGGCATCTGGTTCCATAGTCCATGTGCATAACCTCCATGCTCTCTTGATCCTTTAAAAGGTAAACACTGTCTCTTCCCAATGTGGTCATCAAAACAGCTTTTGTCTGGAAGCTTAGATGCATCCTTAAGTCTATTTTCCTCAGAGCCTCTATCATCTCAGTGGGAAGAGCTGCTATTCAGCTTTCTGGGCAGGGCCATGTCTATGTATGGTTAGGTTGTACCTGGATCTATTTCTTGCTCTCTCTTTTTTTTTCACATTTATACAATGCTTTATTAAGGCTTGCAAACTCCTGTACATTTGCACTAATTACTTTGTTTCTCATAGCGACTCTGTCCATTGACAGAGCAAATTTTACATCATTGTAATACAGGAGGCACAGGATCAGAGGGTGAAGTGACTTCTTCAAAGTCCATTGGCTGATATGTTTTCTGAATTTCCACATACTACATAATCTCACAAGTAGAAAAGTACTCAAATACATCTTTAAGAAAGACTTACAGAAATAAGGCTTTCTGAATACATATTGGTTTTTATTTAAAATATAGTTATCCTCCATTGCTGAAATAATGATTCTCTAATCAAGTTTTCTCAACTGGAATTTTCAGAAGCAGAAGCAGAGGAAGTCAATTGTTCAGTTCTGTTCGTATTGCTAACATTAATATAGATTAAGTATGATTATACACTAAATAATGATAAAGAAAGGCAAAGGAAATTCAGCATTAATTTCACTTCCTCAATACATATGTATCTCTAATAATTCAGCTTGTATAGCTAGAGATTCACTGGGTCTGCAGCCCAGAATGATCTAGATTACTCTATTATAAAATAATCTAGGACATGAGTGTCATGAAAGTTAGTTTCTTTTACTTGCATTGGGCGAGGAAACATTCTACTTCATGCAGAGAGAGCTTCAGAGCTTCAGAGCTTAAGAGAAGCAGTTGGTAAAGTGATATTCCTTTTCATAATAATTGAAACAAGTTTCTCATATTGAGACTTTCTGAACTCAACTAGATGACTGTAGAGCAATTGGGGAAAGAAGTCCCTAATGGAGCAGAGATCCTAAAAGCGGACCGAAAATTTCATAGTCTTTTACATCAAGAGGGACCTCTGTTTTGTGCCTGAGGTCTATTCAAATTAAAATCCATGCAGCCCCTCTTTTTACACCTGTAAAAACCAAGCTTTTGAACATACTTTACTCTCATAATTGCCTCTGAAGAACTATCTCAGGATGCACCAAATGTTTAACATGGCAAATTATGTTACTTATACAGTAGGATTCCTGAAAACCTGGAGCACTGGAGTTTGAAAGAAACCAAAGAGGGGAAACCCTGTGGAAGAATCCATGTACCTGGATCTCTTGCTAAGCTCCAGTTTCATCATGCATGGCAAGTGTTTCCTCATGGGGCTGCTTTTGTGGAAGCAGGGTGAGCCTCATCTCACTTTGCTGAACCCAAAGGGACACAGCAACCTCATAAAATTGTCAGAATGTCCCTTGACTGAACTCTACCTAAGTTTGCCTATAGAACCCGTCCTCCGTGAGCCTCTTCCCCTTCAGGACTTCTTGGCATCATTCAGATATAAATCTGACCTGGGAGAGAAAATTTAAAAAGGAAAAGAAAGCAGGAGAAATTACAACTTTTTGTCAATTTCAAAACCTGTAACTTTAGACAGAATCAAGTTCTTTAAACAAGAACTTCATAGTCACCATTGTTAACAAGGGGGAAAAAATGCAAGTTTAAAGAGCTAACTATCCTCGTAAGTTTTGATTACAATTGCCTTTGGGCTAGATTTTCTCGTTAGATGCTAATAAATGTTTTTCATTATGTGCAAGAAAGGTTTTACACAAATTCCATTTCCCAGAACTGTGTGAATGAAATGGAAAACCCCTTCTGGTTGTGGAAAAAAACAATGAAAAAACCAACAAAACCTCCCAGCTCAGTGTTTCTAGAGTACCCTCTGGTTTTGCTAGGTGGCGGTGTAGGCTAATGCATGAGCCTTCCTCTGCTCACCAGGTGGCCACATTCTGTGGGCAGCTAGGCATGAAGAGAAGGAAGAAGCCTTCAGCTTCTGCGGTTCTCCTCAAGAGTTAGTCAGGAATCTCACTGACAGGAGGTGAGATCCATTTGCCAAGGCTCTGGCCTCTGTCATTTCAGGAACTGTTTCCTTTTTATCCCCCTTTCCTTCCTGTGTGATCAGTTGGCAGTGAGGGGGTGTTCTAGGCCCTGGGTTTTGGCTATTCTTGAGGAGAATTCTGGGGGATCTTAAACTTAATTCTAAATATTGTGTTGCTTTCTGAGTCTCCCAAAAGTTGTTTAAAAATCTGTGGAGGAATGACCAAGTTCGTGTTGAAGAATGAAAAGAAGGGACAATAATTCAAAGGTTTGCACCAGCTCCCTCCCAATCTCCTGAGTATAGTCAGCATGTGGGGAAATCCCGACACGTGTCCTTCCCTAAGAGCCCCAGTGTTTCTCAGGCTCCATGGGGACTGGGACGACCTTTCTCCATTCCTGCAGCTCTCAGAGCCAGCTCGTTGTAGAGGAATAGAAGGTCCTGTTGGGGTTGGGGTGGGGTGCGGGGGACATGGAGCACAGGTTAAAGAAGACCTATATAGTCCAGAGGACATCTAAGGCCCTTTTTACTTAAAAGAGAATCCCCCCTCCCCACAAGGCCTGAAACTCCCTTTGCCTGAAGGCATTAAAGGCACTCCTTAAAACACGAATATGATGGAAAGGTTTTAATTGGAAAAGCTGGAGAAAGAATCCATTGCACAATGGCATTGCTCAGAGAGAATCTCAGGGGGAGCCAGTCATGGGTGGGGCGGGGTGGAGCGGGTGGGCTGTGCAGAAGCCAGAGGTAAGAGCTAGAATGGAGACAAACGTCACCTACTTAGCATCTTCCTGGGGCCACAGCTTGCTCTCTACCTGTGCCCTTTAGAACCTGGGAGTGAGATACAGGTCTCTGTTCCCCTAAGGTTTCCAAGAGAACCTGGGATGGAAATACTGTCCCAACATCTCTATAAGCACACACATACTTGCCTGCTCATGTGTCCTGGTTTTGGTTCCAATACATTTCTGCCCTACTTGCCCTCCCCTGAAATCTGCTTCATGTCTAAGGGCACCTGACAGTGGTCACAGGTCCTTGCTGGGGACACAAGGCTGAAGAGAGGCCTCAGCCAGGTGAAAGATCATCTATATATATATTCTAGGAAGGAAGCCTCATGAGCAGTCAAACTTGCACAAACACCTGAGATACAAATAGGGCTGCCACTAACACAATATCTTTCAGAAAATAGCAGGGAGAAAATACTTTATAAAAAAGTAATATATAGAAAGTGAAAACAGGAATGAAAATAAATTTGGAAAAATTTATATATATATGTATATATTTCACAAGAAGGTAAGGAGAAACAAAAACCCAAAATTAGAGGGAGAAAAGCCGAGAATAAAAATGCACATCTATGGATTTTCATAATTACATTGTGAGTTTACTTATTCTGAAGCTGTACTAAAGACGTTTATTTGAGCAATTATAAGAACTCTTACCATGCCATGTCTATCTTGATACGTCTGTCTGTTTCAACCTTGAAAAATCTATCAGCCCTTCTTACATTTATCTCTGTCACAGCAATGATGCTTCTTTTGGCAGTAAACATCAGTAAACTTAAGTGCCTTGAGTCATATTTTCAATTTTTAATTAAATCATGGGCTAGCTAGAGTTTGATTTATTTAGTCCTGAATTAATTTAGACCCCGGTCCACATAAATTTACATGGTTTATTTAACAAGCTCATGATTGTATAAGTTTATAAAGCTTCTTAGGTAACAATATAAATTGTAAAATCATCCTCTTATTAAGCAGAGAATGGTAGAATATAATTTCTAAGGGTGGTGTTAACTTTATTCTTAAAACTAACATTATAAAGAAAAGCTGTTGTATTCCCAAATAAAGACATTTATGAGATCATTTAAAGATACTATAATCCCATATGTTTTCACTCAGGATTTTAGTGATATGGCAAAGTCCCATTAAGAACTGGTGGTGCTGATTTTTTTCTTTCCCAGAATGGTTACAGATGGTCGTAAATCCATATAGTAAGCATCTAGCCTCAAATATAGTAAATACTGTTTTAAGCTGCAGAAGTGTGAGTCATATGGCTATCACTTTCCTAGAATTCTAATAAAAAAAAAAGCATCATGGCTAATTAATGTTCTCAAGAAAGGGTCACAGCTTACAGGAAATGAATCGGAAGGTGACAGGAAAGAAGGGTGGGGGACAGAGCACGCTCTGGCTAGGGATTGTTGATGAGATACTTAACTCTTGCAGCCAGAAAGTGGCAGCAGCCTTGAGGAGGAGAGTAAGTGGTGCTTGTATATTTAAACTCAGATCTGACCAAACTGGAAATGCAGGGATGGAGAGAGAGAGGGAAAGATGGAAGGGTAGGAAGAATGAAAGGAGAAGCTGGCTAGAGGGGCTGGGCAAGGTTCAGGGAAAATGGTTGATGCAACAGCAGTGAGACCCCCTTTGCTGCTGATCTGGTCTGGGCCTTGCTGTCAAGTTGCTTTTGTGAGTTTAGAGTTTTGTAGAGCTTCTGAATGTTCAACATGGGCACATCTGGCAGTTCAGCACTAGTGACTCAGTTTGAATTTGTGGCCTATAGCAGGTCATCATGTAACCCTCAGAAGAAAAAATGAATCAGATTCATCTGCAAAAGGCAAAATGAAATTTGCTTTGTGGGAAGAAAGCAAAATGCTCCCCAGAGTCGTGTTGTGGAGTGGAATGTAGGTGTTCTGTGACCTGAGGGCTGGCATAGAGAGATGGGAGGAACCAGAGACCAGGCCTGCATGGAGGTGCTCAGACTGCTTTCTCATTGTCCATTTCATTCTTTACATTAGGTTACAACATACCATCAGGATGAAAGGTCCAACACAGGGTTTTTTGTTTTTTGTTTTTTGTTTTTTTTTTGATGAACAATTTGATGGACATGAAACCTTTTCAGAGGTCTAAAAATCAAAGCAAACTTTGTTACATGCTTAATTTACTTATTTGTCAGAAAGAAATCAGGATTCTTCCGGGAAATCTGGAAAGGGCGGGTATCATACTTCTAGCAATTCCTGAAAGTCCTCATGTATTATTCATTTTCCTGGCGGGAGGGGATGTGAGGGCCTCTGTTGGTTTGCAACATCAGAAGCATAGCTGTATTATCTTGAGGAGATATGTTACACTTCTTTTTCAGAAAGTCATTTTCATGAGTCTGATTGCACTTTTCATGGGGGATTGGGGTGGGGAGAGATGACTATCATATAATCCAATAAAATGTCAGGTATCGCAAATCCCTAAAGGTTGGGGCAATTTTGGCTGACCCCAGGGAACCAGGAAACATTAGCAGAATCCTCCTTCTGCTCTGTGTCTGGCAGGGGCACTGATGGCCCCGTTGTGGATGCAGTGAGAAGAATGGTTGGGTTCCAATACATTGCCAACACTGGAAAGCCCCGTTTGCATGTGATATTGTTTTGTGAAAATGACAGTTTTGCTGAAAAGAAATAAAAAGCCAAGAAAACCTGAGTAATGTTTACAACATATCGTAAGAGTGAAGACTTGTGTTCAAAACCCAGCTCAACAGCTAACTAGGTGTTTGACCATGGGCAAACCATGTTATTTCTCTGGGTCTCAGTTTCCCAGGAGGACTGGGCTTTTGAATCAGTATAAGCCTGCCAAGTTCTAAAATATCTTCAGAGTCTTTTAAGTTTCTTTTATTGTATTTTTTATATATTCTAACAAGGAGTGGAGGACAAGTAACTGACTTTTTCTAAAATCTCCCTGTCATTTATAGAATATATGTATATTTTGGACAGGGAAGTTATGGCAACATATTACTAACATCCTTCCTGGTGTCATCTGTTTCTAATGACAGCATCTTGGCCCTGACCTTTTTGAAGGCACATGAGACGTTGAAGCATCCTGGCCCTTGTAGGTGCATATTAAAGAGTAGAAGCCATCACTGCAGTTGGGTTGCCAGAAATCTAGCCAAAAAGACAAAAATGACTATAATATGCACTTAGCTCTATATGGAACAAAGGAATTGTAAGAGGACATATAAGAGTATAAAGATGTGAAGAATAGATGGTGTTAGGCTAGCCCTGACTCAGGAGGATGTGCTGGGGGCAGCTCAGCCCTTTGCTGAAACCTCAGCGTTGGGCTCTTCTGTTTTTACCTGGGCATGGAAAGTAGAGAAGAATGAACTTTCTGGGCTTGGTTATTTGTACATACATGTCCAGTAACCCACTAAACAACTTCTGCCATCTCTGTCCTGAATGGAGAGAGAGACTGTTTTTTGTATTTTTTTGTATTCCAAACTCTCATCCTTCTTGAGGTTAATATGCAATGCCAAGAACAGTTATTCACCCAAGGATTCCGTAAAGTCTTTATAGCTTTACAGGGCAAAGGATGAGATACTGAAATCAGGCACCTTGCTTTCTTGTACTACTCTAGGCCTGTGTGTGTGTGTGTGTGTGTGTGTGTGTGTGTGTGTGTGTGTGTGTGTGTGTTGGGGGGAGGGCTAAGGGGAGATCCATGAGGTTCCAAAAGGGAGTTTTCTGAGCCTTGAGAGAATGTCTCTGATAGTTAATTTTATGTGTCTCCTTGAAGTTCATCTTTAGATGAGATAGCATTTAAATCTCTGAGAGTAAGCAAATTGCTCTCTATAATGTAGATGGGCCTCATTTAATCTGTTGAAGGCCAAAGTAGAACAAAAAAGACTAGGCTCCCTGAGCAAAAGGGAATTCTCAGCAGACTGCTTTTGGACTTCATATGCACCATTAGCTCTCCTGAGTCTCAAGCCTGCTGGCCCACATTGCAGATTTGGGACTCACCAGCCTCTGACTTGTGTGAGCCAACTCCTTATAATAAATCTCTTTGTATTGCATGCAAACACGCACGCACGCACGCACGCTCGCACGCACGCACGCACGCATAGCAGTTTCTATTTTTTCTGGAGAGCCCTGACTAATAGTGTCCCTCATGGACTTACCTACTTCCTTCCTCTTTCTCTTCTCTCCTTACTTCCAATAGCCTTTTCTCTTTATGTCCTCTTTCCCCTATTATTAGATTCCTGGGAAACAGAGTTTAGGGCACAGGATGTTTATTAGGTAGTACACTTGGGATCTACAGTTGTGAAAGAGAGGGAGTGGGAGCAGGATTAGGATGAAGGAGAAACAGAAATTGAGTTTCTCAGTGGTGACTTCAGCCAACCTCTGGGGAGAGGGGCTCTGAAGCTAAAATGACCTGTCCAAGTTCTTCCACCCTGGACAAAAAGGCCAGCCCCTATGTCCCCATTTCAGCCACTGAATGTGAGCAAGCCCTTGGGCCAGGTGGCTCCCTGTAGCTGAGACCAACCTGTAGGCACTGGAGCTGAAGACTGCCCCAACGGCTGGGTAGTAAGTCCTCTCTTGAATGGGCAAATGGGATGTGTTTTCATGTCACCACACCTGTGTCAGAGGCTGTTTGTCATCCACCAGTAAACATATATCCTTCATCTATAGGTACCTAATTTTTATCTATACACTTAATAAAGTGTTTAAAATAAAAACTACATTTCCCAGCCTCTCTTGCAGCCAGGTGTGACTTTTCATTTGTGGCCAATGGGATGTTAGCAGAAGTGTGTGCAGCCTGTACAATGTGTCCTTAAATGGAGGAGCATCTGACTGGAGGACAGATGCAATGACTGGGGATCCAACAACCACTTTGACCAGGAAGTTATCTTGGAAATGGAGATTACACATGGCAGAGCAGCATAGAGAAGGAGCTTGCTTTTCTACCCCTATGAAGTATTCATCAACCTTGCTCTAGCTGCCTCCAGACTTCTTGAACACGCGGGAGAAAGAGAAAGAGAGAAAGAGAGAAGGAGAATATTTTTTCTTATTTAAATCATTATTATTTGGAAATTTTGCTTCTTACAGCTGAAACTAATTCTAATTTATACTCTCATAACCCCTTTTCCAAGGTGAAACCCTCCACTCCATAGAAAAATAATCAAGTCCTACACTCTTTGGTACTTTCTTGTGTTTTGTATCTTCTATAACGGCTGTTCTTCTTGGTCTACCCTCTGATGGGTCAGCAGCAAAAAGGATGAATTCTGGCTTCTGAGCTGTCTGGTTTAGAGGCAGGCAGTGTACGTATTGGGATGAGATTTGGCCAGTGGGAAAGAATGAAAGGGCTTCCATTCTGGCTTATGGTTTACTCTCTCTTTAAATGTACAAAATTAAACCGCCTCATCATAACAAGGATTAATTTCTTTCTAACTAGAACCATTTGATTAGCACGAAAAACTTGTATTCCTCCTACCACATATATTTAACTCTATGCAAACTAGTGCTGAGGCCTTTTTACATTAAGGGAGAATCTGCTGTGGGTCACATTGCCAAATTGTATTACTTTAATTGACAATAAAGGACTACTGCCCAAATGCCTTTCCTTATCTTTAGTGTAAGGGTTGGGGATGGAAGAAGTTTTACTTCTCTTGCATTCCAAATTTGAGGAACTTGGACAAAGACTGGGAGGTGACAAAGATCGGGAAGTGGAGATGGGGAAAATGAGGGATCGATCAAAAGGAGCGAAGGCGCAGCTGGGTGCCCGCGCCCTACTGTGGAAGACAAGTTCTAAGGTGACTTCGTGATCTTTGCTTTTGCTGTTAATGCCCTTGTTCCTTCTCTTGAGTGTGGGGAGGCCCCGTGGCCTACTTCTAACCAAAGTGATACAGCAGAGATAATTAGATTATGATTATGTGTCGGTGATCACATTATATACAGTTATAATTCCCACCTTAACAAGGAAACCCCCTCCTTCGCTGCCTTTGAAGAAGAAAGCTGCTGCTATTGTGAGCTATTGTGGAGAATGTGGTGTCACAAGGAGCTGAGGGCAGCTTGTGGCCAACAACCAATAGGAAACTGAAGTTCTCAATCCTACAACTGAAAGGAATTTAACGCTGCCAGCAACATGAATGAACTTGGAAGTGGATCCTTCTTCAGTTGAGTCTCAGATGAGGCTGCAACCCCAACTGACACCTTGATCACAGCTTTTGAAACACTAGGCAGAGGACCTAATTAAGTTGTTCCTGGACTCCTGGCACATAAGAGCTGTGAGATAATGAGTGTATGTTGTCTCAAGCTAGTAAATTCACGGTAATATTGTTATACTGCATAGATAATTGATTTATCTATGAATCTGGACTTAGAAAGGAAACACATGCAAATTTCTTTGATGAAGACTTTTCAGAGCAAGATAATTTTACTTTGGAAGACTGGGGTTGGAAGCACAGCAGATGAAGTTTGCCTTATACTCTGCTAAATATAAGGAGGGTGGGTGGCTACAAAACTGGTAATTCAGCAGTCCAGGTGCAAAAGTAGCTAGAACCAGAAAGGAGATTAACAGTGGGAATTAGCAAGAAAAAAGCTATATAAAGATTTGTGACAGAAAAAGGGGACAGTTGATCTCTTAGAGTAAAGACATTGAAGCAAAGGCAAAAAAACAAAAACAAAAACAAAAAACCCTATTTTTACAAAAATATAGGGGTTTGGGTGATGGTGCTGGAGAAAGTGGAGGTGATGGTGGTGGTGAGAGGTTGGGAAGAGTTATGCACTTATATTATGGGTGGCAAGTGAGAGAAACATTTCTAAAAAGGGATGCTTCAGGGGGTAGAGCACTGAGATGGACTCACAGTCTGGTTCATGGGCTCTGGGTCGGAAGGCCTATGTCTGAGTCCCAGATCCATTGTACATTATCTGTGTCACTTTTGCAAATTTCTTCATCTCTCTAGGCCTTAGTTTCCACTTCTGTAAAGTAGGGCTAATTATTGGACCAGTCTCATAGGATTATTGTGTTGGATCAATGAGGTAAGTATCCAGCCTGGCACATAATAAAAGCCTAATCAATGATAGCTTTAAAAAATGATGACTGGATGAGGAGTCATAATATTTGGTCACATTCAGGCTTTCTAAAGTACTTGTAGTGATCGAAAGCAAATTGTATAACCTCTTTGAACAGAGATGGCCCATCAAGGTGTCATGATTGCTCCAGACAGTGATTTTCTTCCTTGGCTTCATATTCAAATTGTTTAGGAGAATTAAAACATACTGATGCATGGGCTCCACTCCTAGAGATTCTGACTTAATTGGTCTGAGTATCAGGATCTTGAAAAATCCCACAGATGATGTTGATGTATAGCCAAGTTTGAGAATCACTGCCTTATTCAGTCACTCCTTAATAGTAGCCCTTGATTGTTTCAGATGTAGTGTTTTTGTTTACCCAGTTAGACGCCAAGGACTTATGGACTCATCTATGTGTTATCCTTTATTTTCTGGCAAAGTAAGAGGCACAGGGGATTGGAAGTTGAAAGACTTGGATTCTCGATCTAGTTTTTCCTAACTGGCTATGGGACACTGGGTCATAAGATTGAGCATGTACTATGTCCAGACAGTATACCAAGTACTTTGTATGTGTTAGTTATTTATCCTGGCAACCTCAGAGCTAATAATAGAGAAATTAGTAACTTGCCTAAGGCCACACCACTGAGCACCCAGATGTGAATCCAGTAGGCCTGAGAGCCAACCGTGAATACTCTACCTTCCCAGGCTGATACCAGGCTGCCTTTGATTTTATTCAACCCTAAGTGGAGGAGCTGGGCTGTCCTTGGGTCCTTCCCAGCTCTGATGTTCTACTGCTCCCACCTGCGCCTGGTGGGTGGTCTGGCACTATTTAGCTGTGGATTGATTGTTAAATCAAAGAACTCACCTCAGACCACAGTAGGTGCAATGGAACATGGAATTCATGACCTAGGAGGGTGGCTCTGCTCAAAAAAAATGATGATAATGTTCCGTTAACCACTTTTTATCCCTTTATGCTTTTGGCCTTCTGTTTAGCCAAGCAAATGAGAATAGAGATGTGTTAAAGTCACCAGAGGCTAGTTTAGCCTAGGATGTTAAAAGAGAAATTTCCATACATAAAAAAAAAATTATCAGGAAGTTGAGGGAATGGAGAGTAATAGCAAGAGAAAAGATTTATAAATCTCGTGAATGGATGTGGCCCAAAAAGTAAAAAATAATTCTGTGACTGGAATTTTCTGTGGCTGCTGGATTTTAGGATGGTGAAGTCTGATGTTTAATTTTAAGTTGATGCCTGCTGTTCTGTGTGGTAATACCCTTCATTAGCACTAAACTATCCAGAAAATTACATTCACAGCCTTTTGTTAATGGTGCTTTGAGGAAATAAAGGAATATGAATTGTACCGCACATGGAGAAAAACACTGAGGAAGACAGATGATGGTTGCAGGAGATAATACAGAGAATAGAAAGGAAAAGTTTAAGGAAAGCAAGAAGAGGTGTCAGTGGAAACTTAGCCCCCTACTAGTCCTCAAATACATTGGGTGAACACCAGGCTTAAATAAATTTAATTTAGCATATTAAAGGACAGGAAGATCCTAAAGTTTGAGGTTCTGGGATGCCAGGAGGCTAATATGTAGGTTATTCAAGGTAATACAAGAGGTGGATATAGAAAAAGGTAAAAAGTATGGTTTCTTCAGTGGAACATGAGGTAATAGGAGACTACTTAATCTACATAGATTTTGAGAAAAAGAAGAAAAGCAACTAATAATATTTTCTTTTCAGCAAGTTATGATAACTGGGTAAAATGTATGAAACTTAGGAACCTGCGCATGGAGAGACAGAGGAAAGTGTCCAGACTAATGGGGAAGGTCAAAGAAAGGGGCTGGGCAGGAGGATGAGGGCAGACAGAGCCGATTTCATAACTTAGATGAGAGCCGGGCCTCCAGAGTTGAACAAGAGCTGGACCCTTCCAGGACATTGGAAGAGGGAAAAGAATGATTTTATGTTGAATGTGTTTATTGGTGGACACATTGTAAATCAACAAGTACCAAAACCACCCACCCACCCAGAGCTCAAAGGAAGCCCCTAAAGTTTGGCTCCAAGTGACTCAATCCATTACTAAGAATCACTTGCATTAGGCTATTTCTGCTTCATCCAAAAGGTTTTCAGTTACTATCAGAGTCAACAGGAAATTAATCAGCAAGTAGAAAATTGAAAGATCTGCATCTCGCTGTAGGAGTCATTAAAATAAAAGCAGATTTGGCGAAATTGCAAGGTGCTTTAAATTTTTTTTTTAAAATCTCTCTTTAGCCCTTTTTTAATAAGTCAAAGATTCCAATTTCAAAAGCCTGAAGAACAAAGGCTCCTTGGAAGATGGGGTACACTCTGTCCTAGGACCTGCACCCTCTGCCAGTCTCATCGCCATCCAAATAACTTTTCCTTTGCTCTCTCCAAAATCCCCTGGAAACCCAACCACACTGCGACACAGTCTATTTAAAACTTCCTGAACTCATCTCAGGCCATATCTCTGTCCTGTATTGTTTGACTTGCCTCTCCCCTCTAAGCTCTTAGGAGGAAAGAGGTTTTTTGGGTTTTTTTTTTCTTGTTTTGGAATGATTTTATTTATTATTGTAAGCCAGGGTGGAGAATGTACTTCCTTGCTTATCGCACAGTTATGTAGAAATATGAAATAATAATACCTGGATGCGGTAGAGACCATAAAACTCTGCCTATCATATAACCTTTGGTCTGCCATCCTGAATATCTGGGGAAGCAGCTTCTTTTAGTCTTCCTTATGGAAACTGGAAACCCAGAGACCCGGAATTCGAGAACTGATATATGGAAGGATGGCAAGAAAAATTTTCTCATTCTCTTCCACCAGCTTCTGCTCTATAGATCTTAAAAAGTGCCCCTCTTCTCCCTGCCTCAAAGTGGTTGTAAAGAGAATGAATATGGAGCCAAATGCATTTGATCTGGAGTCTTAGTTAAGACTCTTGGTTGTAAACAACAGAAACCATCTCCAATTGGCATAAGCAGGAAGTTGGAGAACCACTGGGATTTCTCATAGAGCCCATAGGCAGTTCTCAGGGGCCAGCCAGGAAACTCAGCCATGCTCTTTTGCTCTCTCTCTCTCTCTGACTCTCGTATTTGTTTCCTGGACCCTACTAAATGTGAGTTTCATGAAAGCAAAGATTTTATCTGGTTCGTTTCTTGCAGGCTCACCCATGCCTAGAACAGTGCCTGGCAAATAGTAGTTGCTTGGTCAGCATTTATTTCTGTATTTCTTTGCAGAACAGCTTCCTGTGTTCCTCTGTGGGCATTTCAGGAGATAGTCACCCCTCAATATCCAAATTTCCACCTTTGAAGTTCTGGCTGTGTCAAGTGTTCATCCCTGATCTGTCAACACTGGCCAGGGGATGGAGTTTCCTGCAAATATGATTGAGGCAAAGGTGCTGGTTGCATGAAAAGAGAGTCCTTTGAAATTAGGCAGACACCATCACACATGTTGTTATCAAGGAATTCAGAGAGCAGCAAGAACAGAAAGCCAAGTAAACAGATAATTGGGACTTGAATAAGTGCTGTGACAGGCATAGATAAGGACCATCAGCAGTATACAGGAGGAGAGACACTCAACAGGAGGTGAGAAGAGGCTTGGAGAAAGGAAGCTCCAGGAATGCTGCCTGAAAATGATGATGCCTGAGATGAGTCCCCAGTGATGAATAGGAAGGGTGGGTGAGGTGGGTAGACCAGGCAGAGGTTTTACATTTGCAAAGCTGTGCAGAAGTTGACATAATGGTTTGTTCAGAGCACTAGTGCCAGAGTAATAAGACAGATAAAGCGGGACTGGTGTGTATGGGCTGTAATAGTTGGCTATTGCTATATAACAAAACACCTCAAAACCCAGTGACTTAGATAATTGCTTTTATTAATACTCATGAGTCAACCAATCATCAGCTGGGAAGTTGAACTGGCTCAGACCTATCTGATCTTGTCTGGGTTTGCTCATGTGTTTGTTGTCAGGTAGCAGACTGGGTGCTGGCATGTGTTGGATGGCCTCACTCTCATGCTGGCAGTTCACTGGCTGTTAGCTGGGTGTCAAGGTGATGTGTTTCTTATCATACATCAGGCTAGCCTGAGCTAGCAGAAAGTAGAAATACACATGGCCACTTAAGACCTAGTTTTGAAACTGGCATGCAATCACTTCTGCCCCATTTTATTAACCATAGAAAGTCACCAGACCACTTTATTCAAGGGACAGACACATCTCTTGATGGGAGTTGCTGAAAGGTGCTGTTGCAAAGGATGTACATCGAGAAAAGGATGAATAATTAAAATCAATTGTGCAATCAATTCAGCACAAAGAACTTAGATGCTTGGATTTTTCTTAAGAAAAATAGGGAAGCATCAAAAGGATGTTTTATTAAAATTGTGTTCTTTTAATTATTAAACTTTATTATAAAATTATATTAGAATACTTTATTATTAAAATATTTAAAAAATTTAAAGTTATTTTTCATTTACACATGCAAAATTAAACAATATTTTCCCTTAAACAAAGGATATCAGATAAGGCTAGAGTCTCCTGCCGACCATATCCTTGCTGAGGGTGGTGTGAATGATATTTGCCTGGACACTACCCTCCTTCAGGTCCCCTCCAGCATTTTTTTGCCTCTGGTGATCCAGCTAATTTGGAAGCCACATGATTCTCTTTGCCCTCAGACCACATTCTCTATTTCTCCACAAAGATTTTATAAGAAACTTTGTCAGTTGTCTCATGACATCCAGATCCATGGTGTCTACGACATTTCTTATTGATTCTTGATCTAGTAAACCTGTCAGAAAAGAGAATGAGAGAAGTCCAGTCTTAGCTCTCTAAATCTCCTCTTCCTTTTTTTAAATTTAAAAATTTTTCAATTTTTGGCATACAAATTTATATTAGTTTCAGGTGTACAACATAGTGATTATACATTTATATAACTTATGAAGTGATCACTCCAATAAGTCCAGTACCCATCTGTTACCATATATAATTATTACAATATTATTGACTATATTCCTTATGCTGTACTTTACATCCCCATGACTATCTTGTAACTACCAATTTGTACCTCTTAATCCCTTTCTCTATTTAGCCCACCCCCAACCCCAGTCCCATCAGGCAACTCTCAAAATGTCTCTGTATCTATGAGTTTATTTCTGTTTTGTTTTTCTGTTTTGTTCTTTAGGTTCCACACATAAGTGAAATCATATGACATTTGTCTTTCTCTGTCTGATTTATTCCGCTCAGCACAATCCCCTCTAGGTCTATCCATGTTGTTACAGATGGCAAAATTTCATTCTTTAAAAAAAATTTTTTTATGGCTGAATAATATTCCATTGTATAAATGTACCACTTCTTTATCCATTCATCCATTAATGGACACCCAGGTTGCCTCCATATCTTGGTTATTGTAAATAATGCTACAATGAACATATATTCCTTCAAAGCAGTATTTTCACTTTCTTCGGATAAATACCTAAGAGTGGCATTACTAGATCCTTTGTCCCTTGTTATAGCTTTTATTTTAAAGTTTGTTTTGTCTGATATAAATATCACTACCCCAGATTTTTTTTTCCATTTCCATTTTCATGAAATATCTTTTTCCATTCCTTTACTTTCAGCCTGTGTGTGTCTTTTCCCTGGTCACCTGAGCCCAGTGCTCCAGGTGTGTCCCTTGTATGGGTTGTGTGTGCCCTCCTGTTATAGTTGAGCCTCGGTTGCTGTTTGCATGTCAGTGGGAACGATTGACCCTCGGGCTGATTGGTTGTGATGACTGGCCGTAACCAGTGGAAGAGCTGTTGTGCAGAGGCTGACCCTACAGAGCAGGATTCACTTTAGCAAGACTCCGGTGCCTGCCCATTCTATTTGGGTATGTCGTCCTCAGATGAGCCCTGAGTGGTGCTCCAGCTCCAGTCAAAGCTGGCCACCAGGGCCTTCGGGGAGAGGCCCTGCTGCAGGCCAAATTCAGCCTATGCACTATCCAGAGCCACCTGGCAAAAGTCACTAAGGAATCTGTAGATGCTCTCCATATGTACTGGGCTTAGAGGTGCCTTGAGAGACCAAGCCGCATACCGAGACTGGCTGCCACTAGTACTGGGCTTGGGGCTGCTCAGCAAAAGGTACAGGGAATGCTAAGGCCAGATGATGCTTGTTTAGGTTTTGTGAACCTTTCAGAGATTTTAGGAAAGTCCACAGCATGAGCCAAGATAGGCCATTTGTATGGAAAATCCATTGGAGGTGGTTTGGGTGGGCCTGCAAGTTGGAAGCGGTGGGGTCCCAGTGTTAGGTTGATGGATATTCAGATATAGTGGCCTGCTGTGTTTGCCAACAGGGAGCAGGGAGGGCTCAACAAAAGAATAATGGATTTTGCCAGCACTTCTGTCAGGGAGAAAGCTGCCCCTTCAGCTCTTGCCTTGAAACCAGACAATTCATTTCCTCCCTTTCTATCCCTGGTGCTTTTTGAGCAGCTACCCCAGCACTGGAGCTCAGAGCAAGTGAGTCTGTCAGCAAATAAGTCTGAGCATGAGCCCTTTAAGAGAAATGTCTGCAATTCCTGCAGCCCTTCATCTCAACCACAATCTCTACTGGTTTCCACAGCCAGAAGTTATGGGGATTTCTCTTCTTGGCGTTGGAACCCTGAGCTGGGCAGCCCAGTGTGAGGCTAGGACCCCTCACTACTCTGGGGAGTCCTCTGCAGCCTAGACATCCGTCCTGCTTCTCAACCATCACATGTGGGACCAGCCCATTTTGCATCTCTGCCCCTCCTATCAGTCTCCAGGTGGCCTCTTATATATGTCTCCAGTTGTAGGACTTCTGTTTAGTCAGACCTCAGGTGACTCCCAGTGATAGGTGTTCTGTAGTTTAGTTGTAATCTTGATATGGTCATATCAAGAGAGGAGGCAAGCACAGTGTCTGCCTACTCCACCGTCTTGACTGGAAGTCTCTAAATCTCTTTTTCCACTCACTCAAACCTCCTTTAATAAACTATTCTAGAAAGTGGCTTGAGTTTCATACTGAAATAACTAGTCTAATTTTTGGTTCGTCCATATTGATGCACTTTTTTGAAATTTGAGATTTAGTTATCTTCCTGTGGCCAAAGTTCTTACACACAATAAGCAGCATTTCTACCATTTCATCCTTGGATCCTTCCAGCTCCTTGAGATAAATTCACCAAGGCCCACTTGCTTGATCTCATTTAGATCTGCCAGGCACATAGGCCAGCTCCTCACTTGGCTGGTTCTTCATTTCTCTCATGCAATTAACTTAAGTCCTACTACTTGATATTGGGAAAAGAAAAAGAAAGGCAAGAGAGATGGGGAGAAAGGGTGGAAAGTTTAAAGATGAGGAAAGAAGGCGCACAACAGTTATGCAACTTTTCTAAGGCTACGTGACTACTAAGAGTCAATGTTAGGATTTACGCTCCATTCTTTCTGATTCCATAGCCAAGGTTTTATCCACCATGTATTGATGACTCCTTCTATCTTTTAATATATTTTTTTTAAAAATTTGGGGTCATCAGAGAACATTTCAGGCAGCCACATAACTTCTTGGGGCCACCACTCCCAGTCTGGGCCATTTGCATTGAGTGGAATTGTAGTCAGAATGTCTTTATGGGAGTCTCTGATCTTCTGTATATTCTCTGAACTCTGAGAATCCACCCTCCTAACATTAAAAGCCCATGTCTGATTGAGCTGGTGCTATTCTTTTCTGTTTGCCCAAAGTTTAAGCTACTACTTTCTGCCTAGTTGCTGTTTTTTTCTTAATTACTTTGTCACAACTGTTCAAAAATCAAGGCACAATAATGGTTTTCCTTATCACTTTTTAAAACTTCTGGGAGATGAAGTGGTTGTAAGTCATGTGAAGAATTTATTGTGTATGTTGTTCTTAGTTAAACTTATCCCGGTCTTGCCACATAATAAAATGCTCTGAGTCCTGCATTCTGCTGGTTATTTTGGGTTTTGTTTGTTTGTTCATTGTTAACCATAACTGAACTTTAAGTCTGGGAATAGTTTCTAAGTTTCTGAAACTAGTAAGTGGCTCCCATCTTTCCATTGTTGCTATAGATCAATTTTGAGGAGAAATTCAACCTCAAAACCTTATTGATTCATTCCTCTCACATGCTCCTCCCCTCCTCCATATTTAATTAATGACTGTTTTCTTTTCAAAATATCTTTTACATCCTGATTTTCATGACTCTTTTTTTTTTTTTTACCATAATAAATAAAACAAGTTCAGGCTTCTAAAGCTTCTTAACCCACCGTATGGCAGTAACTCCTAAATTGGACCAGTTGTCATGCAGCTTTTCTTGCCAGCATGTATCTCACCCTGATGGTTAACCCAAACCAGTCACACTAGTCCCATTCCCCTTTCCAGCAATAAGGAATGGTTTATGAATGAACATATGGCCCAATTCTCTTCAAAGAAGTGTGAGAGGATATTTATTGTGGACCTTCTGGGAAAGGTTTTCTTGTTCTTAAAAAACAGGAGAGTCTGTTTCTTTGCCCCTTCTGGATGTGACAACAGAGTCTCCAGCAACTGTTCCTTGTGTGTGATACATGGAGACTGCCCTACCTACACACTTCTTGTTATGTATAATTTGAGCCATCCATATTTTAAAATACAAAACAACATACCTTTTGATCATGTTTGTCAAGTCAATTAACTTTATAATTTATCTTCAACTGAGAATTCCAAAAAGGACATCTCACATTGTTTCTATGAATTAAAGGGAGCAAGAACTCTACAAAACTGAAACTGTTTTAAAATCCTTAAAAATAGCAAACATACACCATGGAATTAACTTCAGTATTGGAACAACATGTAGACTAGTGATCAATTCAGTGAGCGTCGAACACTCATTTACTAAAAAGAATTCTATTTTGGCTTCTTAGCTTTAATGTGTGGCAACAGAGCCTTTTGATACCTACAGTTATTGATCATGCCTTTGGTTACTGTACAAATGTCATAACCAAAATTCGTGGTGTATGGGGTGAAAGGCACTTTGAACAATGAAATTCAGCAAATTCTTTCAATGAACTAGTTATTTCTCGAGGTCCTTGAGCTATTAGTGTCAGAGTGAAATAGCATGGTCAGCAATTATCTAGTGAATTTTTGATAAATAAATTGTCATTCCCAGGCAAAAAAAATTTAAGAATTAAATGCAAAGCATCTCAACAGATATACCAGCCTCTCTGCCTGTAATGTCCCACTTTCCATTTTACTCATGCCAGATTAACCAACCTAAGATATAAAACATTTTGTATGACTTCATTCCTCTTTTCAAGTTACCTTCCATGAAAGGAATTGAGAATTGGAGGCAAAGATCCAAGATTATAAGAATCTATACAATTCTATAACTTTGTTACTTCCTCATACTTATGTTTTTTTCATATTCCATGCTTCGTAATTTTTATTCATTCAACAAACATTTTTGAGCATCTGTTCTCAGGCGCTATGCTATACCCTTGTGGTACAAAAAAAAAAAAATGAGTAAAAATCAATTTCTGCCATCAGGAATTTATAGCCTAATAGAAGAGTATGGCAGGCACTAATGCTGCCCACTCAGTAGATTCCTCCAGTTCGTTCTTCTTAACAGAACCATGATTTTGTTCAGAAAGTAAACTGTCTGACCAGAGGGAATGATCTGTAATTTGTCTAGGAGTGAGCATGTGAAACTTAGGGGGTAGTCTACTGGAAATTCAGAGAAGAATTTTCCTCCTGATAAAAAGCATGAGCCAACCACCTGTTTCCCCCAGTCACAGGGGAAACCAAATATCAGATGGCAAGCTAATGGTGAAAGCCAATAAGGAGCAGCCAAAGCCCTGGGCCTTGATGCTACGCAGAAGGGGAGCCCAGGCAAGAGTGAGTGGCCCTGAAGCTGAAAGGCTGTGATCTCAATCTCAGGCATACCAGACTCAAGACTACTGGCCAGCTCCAGTTCCAGCTACTCGTTGTGCTCCGATTGTCAGCAACATAAAACTCTTTACAAGCCCTTGGACATGCTGTTGCCTACCACCATGCCTTTGTGCATGTTCTTTGCTCTGCCTAGAATGCTCTGCCCCATGTTTGGTGAATTTCAATTTAATGAACATAACATTATCTTTTCTGGGAAGCAAAAGACACATCTCTGCTCCCTGTAGTGATGCTGATGACTTCTCTTCTGTGGATACTAATAGATAGTAAACATTTACTGAGTGCTTCGGTGTGCCCAGATTGTGTTAAATGCTTTATATTATTACGTCACTTAAGCTTCATGATAATCTTATGAAATCAATACCATTATTAACCTCATTTTACAGATGAGAAATATTAGTAATTTTTCCAGGTCCAATAGCTGGTATGTGGCAATACATGAAGTTTAAACCCAGTTCTGTCTGATATCAAAGTTGGCCATATTTACTACTTTACTATATCAACTTTTCGCTAATAATTTTTTTTTTTTGCAGAATATTTTCCTACTAGAATGTAAGTGCTTCGAAGGCAGTAACAAATTCTTGTTTTTCTTAAAATTTCAAGGCCTGGAAAAGGACCTGGTACATATAAGGTACTTCAGCAATGGTTGTTGATTGAATGAGTAAATGAATGACTTGAACACTCAAATATTCTTCTTAATCTTACATCCTACATTCCCCAAATGGACTCTCCTATATATAGAAGCCACTGTCTACAAAACACACTTTGCATTGTCAAACTTCTGGTCTCCTATTTATGCTATTCTTTTTGTCATGAATACACCTGCTCTCTGTCCTTCCCGGTTCAATCGCACTCAAACAAGTGATCTCTCTCTTCTTTTCTAATCACTATGTTACTAATTTGGCATATATATATTATTATGCATCATATGTATTTTGGGTAGGTGCTTGCATATTATGTATTTCAGATTGTCATGTTGCCTGTCGTCTTTGAATCCTATGTAGTACCTTTAGCAATGCTATGCAAGTAGATGGCAATCAATGAATGTTTGCAAAAAGAAGGAGTGAGTGAAAAGTAGTTGTCAATCCAGTGGGTGACAAGTAGTTGTCAATCCTGTGATTGCTGGGTTCTTGGGAAGTCCTCTGTCATCCCAATCATTCTACTCAGGTAAGTTAGATTCAAAATCTTACTATTACACATTTATTCTTTTGGCTTCCTCTGAATTTATCTTCTTATTCTCATTCTTAACTCTAATCATTCTGATTAATGTCATTCACCCCAGGATGATAGAGATGCTTTCCTCTTGATTCTTTGGGAGTTAGTTGTAGAGACAGGTACCCCACCTATGGAAGACATAAAGGGCTTATAACAGGCCCTGAAAGTCATGTCTGGAATCATTCAGCAGAGGAAAGACTTCACTTGACTACTCAAGAGCATCTTTTCAACCACTCTTACAGAGGTAACGCTTTTCATCTGTGGTAGGATGAAGGGGAAAATATGCTCAATTCAGATGTAGTCTGTGAATTTGTGAACACTTAGTGTGGCAAACAGCCATGTCTGTCCTGTTACTTCTGCTCACTTCCTAATGGTTTATTTATCCAAAGCAATTCTCCTTTGACCTGTTACGTCTAGCTAAAAGGTGTTTAAACACAAACCAACTATCAGCCTTGGGAGTAAAAGTGTCAATTTGAGCGCAACTTATCAGTTTCCCAGGCAGTTTGGAAATTCCCTTGGGGCTTAGAGTAAACTACGTATTACCAATCTAGACTACTGTAGGTTTTATCAGAAGTCCCACTTTCAAAGGCTAGCCCTGCATGACCAAAATACCAGTTCCGGGACCTGAATCTGAAGTCACCATCCCTAGAATGCCTTCAGTGTCTTTCAGAAACCCAACGGCAATGCCAAATATCAGTTTCCTATTAAATAAACATTCCTTCCTTCCTCAAATCGTTTTCTCTTTTAATGCATCTCACCAATTTTCAATCAATCATCTTCCCATTCAAGTGCATGTGTTTTATGTAAACCCTTTACTTTTTGGAGACCCAGGGAAGGGCTTGCTTCTCATTTTCCTCAAGTTCGTCCCTATCTCAGTATAGCTGATTTGACACTTAGTCCCCACAGAGTCTGCAGATCCCTAGGGTAAGGAACACATGGGCCACTGCAGAGTACTTTTCCTGCTCAGCGCAGTCATTATGTGCCAGTTAGCTGGGGAATCTCAGTATAGCTAAGGTCCATGTAAGATCCAGTTTACAGGAAAATATGATATTTCCTGAGGCCGGATGGGGACAGAGATGAAAAATACTCATTTACTGATTGTGCAGAGAGGCTTCCCTCTCCTCCATAGGATATTTTCACCAGCCCGAGCTCTCCTGGCATCTTGCAAGGCTTACCTTTACCAATCACAGCCCACAGGGCTGTTACTCAGTCAGTCCGGCAGTCTCAAACCGTATTCTATGGTCAAGCAAATCAGCTACACCACAAATGATTTTCTGTCCAACTTCACATCTTATCAAATTTTCCAACAAGCCTCATGAGGTTAAGCGATGTATCCCTAAGTTACAGAGTGAGTCAGTTGCTCAGCTATGTTGTAAAATGTGGGGCCATTCAGGCTTCTCTCTACCAGCAGACCACATGGTCGCTCTTCTGCAATAGGATCAGCCAGTCTGCAGAGAAATGGAATTAAACTATTAGCAAGCGGTTTCTGACTCTTGCAGAAACACCAGCAACAATAGCCACTTTTACATAATGTTTAAAGAGAGCTGTTTGCTTTGGCAGCACTTCACTTTATTACACATTCCTGTCACTTAATTGTCCTTGCAAAGATAAACAAAGACCTTCTGGATCAGGGCTGGAAGCTGTATAACTCAGCCAACCAAATGTTTGTTGTATTGAGGAGGAAAAGGGAGTTAGCTCTATATATTCAGCTGTTCTCTGAAATGACACCATTTTCTCTACCCAGTCATCCATTTTCAGAACTTCTGTATTTCTCCCCTACTGCCTTCAATTCTGAAAGAAAGTTTAAAAATATGTTCTAATCCTTAATTGGGGGAAAAAATATGTTCTAATTCTTGATCTCATTGTTATCAAGCTGTTTACTCTGACCTTCAAAGTTGTTTGGTAAGTTCAAAGTTCACAGAAAGCACAATATCCATTTTTTTTCCCCTAGCTCTTTAAATATATCACATCATTATAATGATATTGATGAGTATTATGAGCAAGCACCTTCAAATGTCTCAGTAGACATTGACAAAGGATCCTCATGAGTTAAGAGCTGTGCAGAACATGGACCGAAACATGGGACTTTCTCTCTGTCAATAAAGGCAAGAAAAAAAAGAAAACACAGCTGTTTATACACATTTTTTCTTTGCTTTGTATGTGCAGTTTCTGGTTGGAGAGCCAGGGCAGATACAAGTGAAACAGATGGTTAATTCCTGCCCACATGAGTTAATGGTCTAGCAGGATGGTGAGGTCATGTCAATGTTAAAGATGGCTAAGACCTTTTAAATGGAGACAGAAAAATTGTACAGTGGCTTTCCTGAGTCTTCAGGAACATTGAAAAGTAAAAGTCAGTTTCTGAAGGTCATGTTTAGGGATTGAGAGTAAGAGTAGTGTCCATCTTGGCTACACTTTCCCCTTCTGGAAGCATGTGCATATTTCTTATGTCCTTTGTGTTCTATCAAAGAATTCACGAACTGTGGAGAAACTACTTTATAAAAATGGGCATGTGAGAAATGGAAATGGAACTAGGCCTCCCATCTCCAACCCTCAGCTGCTGATTCTTCTACTGAAGGTTTTCAGAAGAGAAAGCAAAGAAACTGTTTATGTTAAAAATCATGCTTTCTCCTTTGAATTATTAATAAACATGTACAGAGCACTACCAAGCATATGGTACAGAAGGAGAGACATTTTGTGTGTTTTATCAGTTAATTGAAGGAAAATAAGGGTGTCTTAAGATTCACAGGACCTGAGAGATGAACTAATTGCTGCCTTTGCACATGCTGCGTGCAAGTCTCAGATTAGATGTTACCTCCTTGAAGAAGCCAGGCTTGGTCCTCTCAAATTCATACCCCTCCTTGTGATCTCACAGTCTTTCTCAGTCCTGTAATACATACCTAATGTACTTTGTTCGAAATTACCCTGCTCAGCACTGCCCAACAATGACCCAAGCTCTTCAAGAATAAAGACACTGTCTATTTTACGTGTTTTTCCCTAGAGTCTAGCACACAGTGGGCCTATATTGAATACTTTTTAAATGAAAGAATAAAATTATCTCTCCTCATGAAAGAAAGCAACAACAACAACAAAAAGATTTTAAGAGCATAGCTGAGTGAAGGGACGTATTTGTTTCCTGTGGCAGGTATAACAAATGACTGAAAATGAGTGGCATAAAACGACAAATTTATTCTCATGTAGTTTTGGTGGCTAGAAGTTCGAAATCAGGATCACTAGGTAGAAATCAAGGTGTACAATCAGAGCCATGCTTCCTTCAGAAGCACTAGGGGAGAATCTCTTTCTTGCTTTTCCCAGCTTCTCGTGACTATTGACATTCTTTGGCATGTGGCTGCGTCACTCCAGTCTTCAAGGCCAACATCTCCAAATCCCTCTTTGCTGTGTCTTCACCATGCTTCCTCCTCCCTGCGTATTTCAAATCTGCCTCTACTTCTCTCTCAAGGATACATGTGATTACATTTAGGGCTCACCCAGGTAATCCAAGATAATCTTCCCATCTGAAGATCCTTAACCTAATCACATTTGTTAAGACTTTGCCACATAAAATAACATTCACGGGTGCCACAGATTATGGCATGGAAATCTTTTTTCTTCTTGTGGAGAGGCAGGGAGACATTTTTCAGTCTACCATAGAAGGCTTAGAGGAAATGTTTTTCATAATAAAGGAGTTAACAGGAAGTAATTTGATGAAATATAATAACTGATAGAATGAGCAAAACCTTTGAAAATGAGGAAGTTGATAAAGAGAAAATAAAAGAGAAGTTATTATTAAAAAGAAACCAAAATATTTAATTTGGCAATCTAGGGAGACAGACTTCATAGCCTAATAGTCAAGAACATAGATACTGAGAATCAACTGCTTGGTTAGAATCTGGTTCCACCATTTACTAGCGGTGTGACTTGGGATAAGTTACTTAACTTCTCTGTGCCTTAATGTCCTGATCAATAATTTGGGAATAATACTAGTACTTCATAGGGTTCTGGCAAATGATTAAAAGACTGAATATATTTAGAGCATTTGGAAGTGTTTGCTATTATTTTATTATTCTAAGGAAACCAGAAATTGACAAGAAGAAATATGAATTTAGAACAAAACAAAAAAGAGCAATGTGTAGAAGAGATGCTTGATAAGAAAAGTAAACTTTAAAATGACTGACCAAGAAGAAAGAGTAAAAAGAATGCTGAGTAAATGATGTAAGATAAAAGATATTTTTTAAAAGCAGATTAAAAACATTTGCAACCACAAATTTGAGGGAAAAATACGGTAAATATGTTGCATATCAGAAGAGAGACCACGGCTATAATTGAGGACATCAGGAAAATTGCAGAAAGCAGAAAAGAATGTTCCAAGGCTGATAGCAGTTCTTTCCTTTATATGTGGTTTCCTCTTATATGTGGTTGGTAGTGGGTATTTTTCGGATCTTCTGCCTTTGCTGATTTTTTTGTCTATCTTTATTTTATAATTGCTGAGAGAAGAGTGATAAAAATCTCTAAGATTGTGGAATTGTCGATTTTTCTCTTTAATCTTGCTTTTACCTCATATATTTTGAAACTCATTAGTTTCATACACGTTTATGATTAATCATCACAAATTCTTCATGAATTGATCCTTTTATTATAATGAAATATCCCTCTTTATCTCTGATAATACTTTTTGTTTTGCGTATTAGTTTCCTAGGATTGCTATAAACAAACAAACAAACAAACGAACTACTACAGACTTGGTGGTTTAAAACAACAGAAATTTGTTTTCTCTTGTTTCTGGAGGCTGGAAGTCCAAAATCAAGGAATGAGCAAGGCCATTCTTCCTTTGAAGGCTCTAGGCAGGAATTCTTCCTTATCTCTTCTAGCTTTTCTGTTGGTTGTCTACAATATTTGGTGTTCCTTGGCCTGTAGATATTTCAATCCATTCTCTGTATAATCACGTAGCCTTCTTCTCCCTGTGTGTCTCTAGATCTGTGTCCAAATTTCTCTCTACTTATAAGGACACTTGTCATTGGATTAGGGTTCACCCTAATCCTCAATGACCTTCTTGATTACATCAGGAGAGACTCTATTTCCAAACAAGGTCACATTCACAGGTACCAGGGATTAAGACTCCAGCATATCTTTTTGAGAAACACAACTCAGCCTACATCTTGAAATCTATTTTATCTGATATTCATACAGCCACTATAGCATTCTTATGCTTCCTTTGAGTTTATTTCTGTTTTTGATTTAAAGTTTTCAAAATCCATTCTGGTGATCTCTGCCTGTTGATTGTTTAATCTCTTAATATTTAGTGTAATTATTGATATGCTTGCATAAGTCTACTATTTTTTTTACCCATCTCCTCTATTATTTTAGCTTATGTTTTTCACTTATTGCCTTTAAAATATTCGAACGTTTAAAATTCCATTTAAATTTTCTTATTGGCTTTTTAGCTATGCTTCTTTGGAATATTTTCTTAATATTGACTAGTGATTACAATATATATATATACTTAAATTCACAGCTAACATGGTAACATTTCATGTAAAATATAGAAAGCTTGTAAATATATAGAGATATATCCACCCATGCTCTGACCTTTGTGGTGTTGTTATACGTATTACATATACCTATATTATAAATCCCACAAAACAATATCATATTTTTTGCTTTAAACGGATTTATTTTAAAATTTAAGAGGAAAAAACAATTTGCATTTCCCCAATTATTTATTTTTACCATTTCTGATGCTCTTCGTTCTTTTCTGAGGATCCAAATTTCTATCCAGAATCTTTTCTTTTAAGCCTCAGAAACTTCCCTTAGCATTTCTTATAGTGTGGATCTGCTGGAAATAGTTTCTTAGTTCTCTTTTATCTGAAATTGTTTTTATTCTGCTTTCATCTTTGAAGGATATTTTTGCTGGATAAGATATTTTAGGTTGATAGTTTTTATTCCTCTCAATACATTAAAGATATTTTTCCAGTCTTTTCTGGTTTCTATGGTTTCTGATGAGAAATCATTTCTTAATTCAATGCTGCTTCCTTGTATGTAACTGTAACATGTGAGTCTTTTTTTTTTTTTTCTGCTATAAAGTTCTTTTCTTTATCTTTGGCTCAACAGTAATGTTAGTGTCTTCATGTCTATTGTAGTAGGTATTGACAAAGCACCCTGAATTTAAATTTCTGGTTTTCAACAAATTTGGGAAACTTTTGGCTATTATTGCTTCAAATATTTTTCCTTTTCTATTTTTTCTCTCTTCTTTTTCTGAGACTGCCTGTATGTTGAACCATTTGATATCATCACAGAGATTTCTTGTTCATTTTTAAAACCTTTTTTCCCTTTGTATCTATTTAGATAGCGTCATTGATTTACTTTCAAGTTCACATACTTTTTTTTTTTTAACATCTCCATTTGGTTATTAAGTTCATCCAGTAATTTAAAAATTTTAGTTATTGTATTTTTCAGCTTTAGAATTTCCATTTGTGTTTTTGTTGTTCTTGTTGTTATTTAAATGTCTCTGCTAAGTTTTCTATGTTTTCATTCATCGGTGCATATTTTCTTTTACTTTGTCAGGAATAGTTAAAATAGCTGCTTTAACATTCTTATCTGCTAGTTTCAACATCTGGTTCATCTCAGGATCAGATGTGGTTCAGTTTCTTTTCTCTTGAAAATATGCTCCATTTTCTTGATTCTTCATTTGTCATTTTGGAATGTATCATGTATATTATGAATATGAAGTTATAAAGATTCTGGGTTTTGTTATTTATCTGTAATGTGTATTGTTTCTTTGCTATAGCAGGCAATTTTCTTAGCAAAGCTTGAACTACAAACTCTGTTTCTTTGAGTAGAAGCTCTGGTCTTGATTCAAGTCATTTTCTTTAGCTGAGATGCTTTATTCTATTCCATGCATTCATAGTTCATAGTCTCAGCCTGAGACTTGGGTAGACAGAATTTAGGGAATCTTTCTCTGTCTCCTTTTTCTTTTCCTCCAAGATTGCTCCATTCACTTCAATAATTTTCCCAGCTTCACTTTTCTGATTCTGCTAACCAGAATGACTGTGGGTTTTCCCATCAGTGCCCTCACCACTAGGTGCCAAATGCCAAATGAACCACATTAATCTCAGACTAAAAGCCACAGAAATGGGGAACTTACATCATAGCACTCCTCTCCTCCAAGCATTTACTCCCCACAAGAGTCTATCTGCTTCTGTTCACTCTCTGGTGACTTCAGGTAGTTGCTTTTGTATTATATCCAGATTTTATCATCATTTCCAGAGAGAAAAGGGTATTCTATGGTGGGAACTTATTCCATCATTAACAGGAGCTGAAATTCCATTTGACCTGCAGAATTGTTTCTAAGAGTAAAGAGTTGAAAACAACTTGAATGTCCATTAACAAGAGAATGATTATACAGAGTGTAGTACCTTATCCTCTGGAATACTATGTAGCCATTAAAAAGAATAAGATCAATCTAACTACTAAAATGGATAGATATACAGAACATACTCTTAGCTTTAAAAGTAAGTTTTGCAATAAAATGCATAGAAGAAAACATAGGAACTAAACTCAAGGACCTTGGACTTAAAGAAGATTTTATGAATTTGACCTCAAAATCAGGGAAGTAAAAGCTAAAATAAATGAAGGAGACTACATCAAACTTCTGCTCAGCAAAAGAAATCATCAACAAGGTAAAGAGACGACCATCCGAATGGGAAAATATATTTGCAAGCAACACCTCTTATAAGGGCTTAAAATCCAAAATATACAAAAAACTCATACAACTCAATAACAACAAAAAAACAAATGATTCAGTCAAGAAATGGGCAGAGGACCTGAACAGACACTTCTCCCTAGAGGACATACAAATGGCCAACAAACATATGAAAAGATGCTCAATATTGCTAGCTATTAGGGAAATGCAAATCAAAACCACAATGAGATACCATTTCACACACACAATTAGCTTCCAATAGCAGCATCATCTACTATTTTAAATGATGATAATCGTAAAGTACATCTTTAAACAATTTTAACTAGGTAAATAAATTCTATTTGGTTTTGTTCTTATAATTGTTTTCTTGAGGAAAATTGTATCATATACACTTTGCAATTTATAGAAGCATTTAAACAAAACCCATTATGTAGTCAAGGAAAATGGTATCTTAGAGATCTATATGCTTGGATTTAAATGCTCGTACTGGCGAAATGACCTTAAAATTATTAAAATATTCAGAGGTTCAATTGCCTTGTCATAAAAACAGAAATATTAATAAATTCTTCGCAGTTTTGTTATGGGTGTAATGTTATCCAATAGATTTTAATATTAAACAAGTGTTTTGAACAAAAGAAGACAATCATCATGAAAATTTCCCCATAATCGGATTCTTTCTTTGCATTTCCTAAACAACATTAATTATATGCAAACACCACAGCAAAGATCACTTAAATTCTCCCCTTTCCTGAAAAATTTTCTTATACTCTGAAGATCAGTCTTCAAAATCCTTTTTAGACAGTGTAAAGAGGGTCAAAAATAGGGGGTAGGGGTGGGTGAAGTGGGTAAAGGAGATCAAATATATGGTAGCTGAAGGAAACTGGACTTTGGGTGGTAAACACACAATAGAATATACAGATGTCAAGTGATAATGTACACTTGAAAATTATATAATTGTATTAACCAATGTTACCCCAATAAACTTAATTAAAAAAATTCTTTTTAAAAGTAAGTTTCAGATTTTATGTATAGCCTTTATGGTGCATACTGTGATGTGCCTCTCAGGTGCTCCCTTGAGGATCACTGCATTCATTTCTCCAGCAGCAGGAGTGTTGGCTGCTGAAGGATCACAGGGGAGTCCCTCTCTAGGAATTGACCTCAGTTGAAGGGAGCCATGTTTAATAAAGTACATTCCTTCTTCAGAAGCAGTTCTTATTCATAGACTGCTTAAAGTGAGGGTATAATGTGAGTGTACAATGGCTCAGACCCTTGCCTCAATTTGGGTTACTCTGATGGCCTCTCCTAGTTCTAGAAGGCCCCATTAGTGTGCTTGAGACATCAGATGTACTTGGATCACAATTCAACTTGTTCTACTGCCCAACCCTGCTCCCTCTTACAGGTGTTGTTTTAGCAATTCATTCCCCTCATTAAATCTCCTGCATGAACATCTTTATCTCAGAGTCTATTTCCTAGAGAACCTGACCTAAGACAGCCATATACCTTTCAGGTAAACAAACAAACAAGCAAACAACACATAGTACGGTAAATCCATGTATGTATGTAAAAGCAGAGAAAAAGAGGAAGAATATAAGTGAAAGTGACAAAGTGGTTACCTTTAGGGAAAAACTAAGATGGGTATGGGGAGGGCATTCAAAAGATACTTTAATTTATGTGTGCTGTTTGAATTTGTTACAACTCAGTTATATTTATGTATTTTATGGAATTAACAAATACAATTATGAAAACCAAAAGATAGCTCTTCATCTATATCTTTATCCCAGATCCTTTAAAACCTGAGCTCAAGGACCAAATGCCCAACTTCTTATTGTATACCTCTACATGGATATCACTCAGAATCTTCACACTCAAGTGTCTTCAAAACAAACTCAATATTCCTCTCTCAAGTTTTTTTTTCCTGTATTTTCTTTCTTGGGCAATGAGAGCATCAACCAGTTGCCTGATCACAGAAACAAGGAATGTAAAAGTAATTTTAAACATTTCTTTCTATCTTGCTGCTCCACTTCCAATCCATGTTCAGGTCCTGTTGGTTTCATCTTCTTAATATTTCTCAGACCCCTTCAATTCTTTCCACCCATTATCATTATCTTGCTTCTGGTTATCATCCACTTTTACTGATTATTACTTCAAAATCCCGACTTTTCTCCTTGGCCCCAGTCTTGCTTCTCTCTCTCCTTTTTTTTAAGAAGTATACATAAAGATCTATTTTTTAAATTATTATTAT
>NW_006441995.1:1940671-1950350 GCF_000325575.1 Pteropus alecto | reverse complement strand
CCACTAGTCTATAGTCCATGTCCATGAGTCTCTGTTTGTTTGTCCTGCTCATTTGCTGCTTTTAGGTTTATATCCCACATATAAGTGATATCATTTGATTTTCAACGTTTTCTGTCCGGCTTATTTCGTTTAGTATGATTATTTCAAGGTCCATCCATGTTGTAGCAAATGGCCATATTTCATCTCTCCTTATGGCTGAGTAATTAATATTCTATTGTATATATGTACCACAGTTTCTTTACAGTCTTGCTCCTCTTTAATCCACTCTTCACATTCCAGCAAGGGCAACCTCTCTAAAACATTAAGCTGTTCAAATTTTACAGGGTAGGAATTTGCCTGGAATCATTTGTATTCTTCCAGTTGCCACTGAACCTATTTTATGACCATTTCCATGTTGGGTCTGAGAGGCAGCCCCCGTAGCCTGGAAAGAAGAACAGAATGCCCCACCTTTGCTTGGGAGACGCAGCACCATTCTGGCTAACTGTTCCTTTCCAATAAAAGCTTTTCTTTGTGATTCCATTAAGCTGTGAATTATGCTGTATCCATGAACTAACTGGAGGGAATTCAAAAAGAGTAGGAATAATGAGTGAAATGAAAGAATGGATATAAACTTAAAGTTTAAAGTAAAGTTTAAAAGTAAAAGTTAAAAAAAATCTATTATATATTTAAATATCTATTATATAAAAAAATATATTATATATTTTCTATGTATATAAAAATATATACATGTAGTTTTGGCAGCCTGACAGTGATCAAGGTCATGTCTTTAAATGGAGATAGAGGCTGAGAACTCACTTTGTCTTAAAGTAGCAAAGTGGCTATAGAGAAAGGCAGGGTTAAAACCAGATTCTCAATATACTGAGTGAGCCAGTTTACCTTGAGGTTCGATATTCTCAATAAAACAAATCTTTAAAATGCTGTTTAAAAAAAGAAAAAAAGGAAAGAAAATTTCTTGAAAGGCAGAACTTGTAGATATATATTTTAAAAACTTTATTACCATTAAAATCATTTTGATATTTTTGATATATTAATAATAACATCAACGGTTTTAAAAGATTTTTTAAAAAGTGAGACTGTCAACTCTTTTTTTCTTAACTTCATATTGTAGACAATTTCCAAACATACACAAAAGTAGAAAGAATAATATATCAGTCCCCATGTAAGCATCACTCTTTTTTAACAGTTAACATTTGTTTGCCAATCTTGTTTTGTGCATCCCCCTCATGTTAGTTTTTAAGCTATTACGTCAGCTCCAAATCCACAATTCTACACTCTCTGAGATGCTGGGGGCTGGGGCTCTTCAAATCTCATTTCTGTTTTGCTAACTGTCTTCTAAATTGGACTCTGCCAATGGTGGGTGCTAGAAGTAGACTGAGGCTGGAGGAGAGAGAGGCACTTGCTTTTTCCTGTTGGCTTCCTGTAATCATCACCCCGACAATGCTGCTTTATCTTGGCGTGGCAGTCCCTTTCCAGAGTAACAGTATCCAATATGCACTTTTTCTAGCCCTCACACAACCAGCCTCATCTCCCTCCTCAAAAACATCAGCACCTGGCAGCCAAAATACTCTCTGGAGTTATCCTGGGCCTTTAGAAGCCTTCAGAGCCCCTCCTCAAGCTCAGAGATTAGCACTCTTCTAAGAGATCTATGTTCCAGCTGAGGGGAGCCCCCAACTGCAAGCCTCTAGGTTTTGATAATTGCAACTCCTTCCCTTTGTTCCCCAACTCTAGGACTATGGCTCCTCCTGGCAGTTGCGACTTCTCTTGTATCTTAGGTTCTCTCTGACTTTCAGTGACCTGGTTAATAATTCTTTATGTTAAATTCTCCATTGCAATAAATTTTGTGTTTTCTGTCTCCTGACAGGATCCTTACTGATATACCCCTCCTCCCTTTTTCTTTTTTTCTGAAGTATTTTAAAAGCAAATTCAAACATTATACCGTTTCATCTGTAAGTGCTTCAGGATGTGTCTCTAATTTACATGCATTAAAAAATTTACATAACCACCATGGCATGAACAATAACAAAAAAAATGAACAGTAATTCTTTAATGCCATTTAATAATTATTTTGTATACAAATTTTCTTGATCTTCATAATGACTTCTGAAATCTTCATAAGCATCATTCGCAGATGACCTTGGGATGGAGGGAAGGAACAGAAATGAGGGACACGAGAGGATGGTTTAGTGATCCAGGTGAGAATTCCAAAAGAAGTAGAAAACCCCTTTAATTTTCACTTGTATTAGGACTACACCTGGGATAGAAAGGAGTCCTGGGAAAAGACAGGCACTTCAAGGACAGAGCAATGGGTAGTGGAAGCCCATAGGAATCAAATAGCAGAATTCAGATGTGTTAGTCAAAGCATTATTGAACACCTTTGGGTACTGCCTCCTCACCACAAGCCTGTGTAACAGGAGTGAAAGAAGTATCTTCAGTTCATAACTTTACCAAGAAAAAAGCTAGAAAAGGCATCTGGGGCTAGGGAGTAGAGTTGAATTGGATGCTTCATTTAGTTCATTCCGTGATAGGGATGATACTCCAGGCACATTATGCTCAACTGGCTGTACCCTTCCTCCTGACATAAATCTTCATTGCTTTCCCAGAGAACTATCACCATTGCCAACTGGCAGTTTTCATAATGAAAGTTTCAGTGATTTATTTATCCTCCCAAGATTCTCCAAACATAAGAAACTTAATTGGACTTGTCTAAACACTGTCAGTCACCCGTAGCCCCGAAGACCTCCTTACTCCATGTTTAGAACATAACTAAAATTAATGACACAATAAAGATGCCAAAACTCTGGTCTCTGATAGAGGCAAAAGGAAAAGGAGTGAAAAATGATTGCATGTATTTCATAGTTGTGCTGCATTGTATTTCAGTTTCAAGGGAGGAGGCGAGGGTGAATTTACAGAGTGGAAAGACATGCCAGCATTGGCCATTTTCTTAGGAATACTTGTGACTCCCTTGATCCTCCAGGCCATCCTCACACCAGACTGAGAAAACTTGGGTTACAAGTTTTAATTTACATTTGGTAATAATCAGTGCTGAACCATTAACTACAGTACTATATTTGAACATTTTCATTTTCTCAGCATATCAAATTAGCTGTTACTTTCACAGCTTGATTAGAACAGTGCTGATAGCTTTAGAGTCTAGGCTATCCCAGAATGTGTTTCTTGGTTATTTTCCATGAGTTTTACAGTCTCAATAACTGTACAAGCCCCAGCTTTTAAAGATCAAGCTGCATTTTCCTTAATCTCAACCTACGCAATTCACCAAAAGACCAGTAGAGAGAAAAACCAAGATTCTACTTTTGCTCTGCTTTTTAGTGATATGAATTGTTCAAGTCAAACTCTTTAGGAGAGTAATTTCATCTGTAAAATGGAAATGAGTGCAGACATTTGCTTTGTTTTACTTATAGGGTTGTGACAAGAATGAAATGAGATAGGGTCTCTTAAAAAATGTAAACAACTATGTACTTGGGAGGTCTCCAGAATTATCTAGCAATTTATTTAAGTCTTAAGATTGCTTCTGCGTATGACCTTAGTAAATTCTTCAAATCTGCCACAATTTATCCCAAAGAGAAATGAAATTATTGATTCTATTTCCTATCTCCCTCAGAAGAAAGTTGTAGAAGAGAGAAATAAGTGAAAGACTTTGTAATTCTAGATTTCTTTCTAAAATTGTCACCAATTATGGCAACCAAAAAGTCTGATATAGTCAGAAGTAACTTACACACCGTACAGATAAAGATAATCTTTTAGCTTCAGGAAGCAGCCACTATCTCAGCTGTCTATGCGACTTCTTGAATGCACAGCAAAAGCCAACCTAAGTCTACGTGCTGTTCTCTTACAAGTCTACCTGTTGCTTTAGCATCTCCATAGCCCAAAGCCCTTTTGCATTGCTTGGTTTCTGCATACCTGCCCTTCAAACATTCTTTCTCCACATCTTCCTTCTCTATATTCATCTCTTCTTGCAGCAAGAATGGGGTTGAAACTGATGTGTTTCATGACTTAATTGGGTGTTTATTTGAATTTAATGCAGATGATACTCCAGAGCCTCTACATGGGGCATATACAGATCTGAAAGTTGATAGAGAATCACTCTATGGACCATCAGTTTGGTAGCATTTATTGTTAAATTAACTCCATACTGTCTTTTTAAAAGCATTTCAGACAATTTGATTCGGCTTTCAATGACCTTGATAATCAGTACATTATTGCTAGTGTTCTCTGAAAGCAGAACTGAGTTATAGCTTTCATAAATGTTTCACAAAAGGATATGGAAACAGACAAAAGCTCCAGAAAGGGTCTTCAGTTTCACTTTTTCAAATCTCAAGCAAATGCATCTAACTACTAAAACCTCATTCAGATCTAAAACCCTAGCTGCAAGAGATTCTGAAAAGGAGACTTGAGGTTTTCAATCTTTACAAATCTGTCCTCAACTCTTGACATTTCAGCAGAATTTGACACAATTGATCATATCTTTTTTTTTTTGAAGTCCTTTTCCCTTGGCTTCTGTGATACAGAATTCACCTGGGTTTCGACCTACCTTTCTGAACCCTCTACTCAGTCTCTTTTACAGTTGTTCTTCCTCTGCCCTATCCTTAAATGGGGTGTTTATCATAGTTATTATGCCCCAGGCTCACTTTCTTTTCTTATCCTACATGTTTTCTTAAAAGATAATCTCACTTGTGTCCATTTTTCCAGTTACCATCCATTTCCTGTTGACACCCAAGTCTATATCTCCAAAACATGTTTCTCTTTAGCATTTCAAACCTATATAGCCAACTCCCTACTAAAATTGTGTGTCCTAATGGCAAAGCAAATTCAACATGTCAAAAAATGAATCCATCTTATTTTCTCTCAAAATATATTCTTTCTTCATGTTTTCATCATCCATGCAGTAATCTAATCAGAACCTTGATGTTTCAGAGGATTCTGCTTTTTACCTGATATCTGGCTTCCAAGAGGCAGGAAGCAGAAACTGCGAGGTCAGTTAAAGGCTGTGTCTGTAACTGGTGTATCATTACCTCTGATAAATTATATTGCTCAACTAGTCACAGAATTTACTCAGATTCAATACAATGGAGAAATCAACTACCTCATGATGGGGGAGTGGCAAGTTTATATTGCAAAAGAGTATGTGGAATGGGAAATATCACTGTGACCATCTTTGGAAAATGCAATCTGCCACAATGGCAAGATCAGAAATCAAATTTAGACTCTGCAAACCAAAGGCATTTAACCGTGAAGTTATATTGCTTTATATGTTCAGAAAAAGTTTTTTTTTTCACTTCTGGAAAATAGCTGAAATAAGGAAATCTTGGTGCTTCTCGGTCATTAGTTAGTTAATTGTTCACTCATTTATTCATCCAATACCTTTAAGTACCGACAACAAACTCAGGCATTGTTCAAGTGCACACAATAATGAATAGAATAGACAAGTCACTGGTCTCCTGGAGCCTAGAGTTCTTTCTTCCACCATTGCATAAGTAGTTTCATTTTGAATTGATGAAATCAGAATCAGTTGTTTTTAAGTGCAAGGAACAATAAATTTTTGATCCTAAGGAATGTTGGAATAAAGCCCTCCAGGGAAGTAGAGGTCTGCATAGAGTTCATAATTGAAGCTTGATCCAATCAAAGTTTATAGCATCATAAAATATTTAGATCTCTTGGTGCAACATCTATACAGGGAAGATTGTACATTTTAAATATTTACAGCTGGTGAATATTTTTCATTATATGACAGTACTTGACACATAGCAACTCGTAGGAAAAAATGCTTGAATTTAGCATCCAAGTGGTGAATTAATGTCACATCCTGTCCTAGGGTCAAACTATGGTACTGGATAAATGGGTAACTGTTGACAAGCCAATTGCCAAAACAATCTATTGGATCTCTGTGCAACCCAATTCCCTCGTTAAGACAACCAAAACAATAACAACCAGATCAGATTCACTCTATGGAAATCTAATCAATTTCTCCACAATCACATATAACAACTCTCCAATCAAATTAATTTAATTTTATTTGGTTTAGTTAAATGACCTAGGCACAACTTCATGGGTACCTGTTCTCTCCTTATACATAACATGACATAATATTAGCATTTGAAGGTATCCTAGAGACATCTAGTTCTATGCTTCTCACATGGGAAAAAAAGTGTAGTCTGTATACAAGTTATTAGGTAAATATGGTGTGTCTCTTTGGAGTGCTAAGCATATCCTCAAATTTGGAGGGGTAGACATTTGCATATTTAAACACATACAAATATATCATGGAATGTGTACTATTCACAATAGATTAGATTATCCTGTGATAACAAAATTTTTCCATCTCAGTGATTTAAAATAACAGCTTATTTTTCATTCATGAGACATGTCCATGAGGATCATCTGGGGCCTGTCCTAGTTCCAAGATCCAGATTGATGGAGCAGACTCTGTAGAACTTTGTCTTAGTGGAGGAAAAGACAGAGTAAATCATGGATTAGATCTTAATACATTCATCTGAAAGTGGCATGGAACACTTCTTTGGCCAAAGTACATCATATAGACCTACCTATCTTCAAAGAAGGGCAGGGAGCTGAAATTCTACTATGTGCCCAGAACTAGAAATATTTGATGAATACTATTAATGTCTACCACAGTATGGGTGGGGTGCAAAGTTCATGTAAACTTTATGATGAAACAAAAGAGAAGTTTCTTGCAACCCATGTGTACCCACTTAAATGTTGATTAAACAGGAGAATCCTAGAAAATGATGCATACTTGCCTGAAATATTTTATCTTAAAATATAACATATATAAATATATGCATTATATATGACTTAAATGTATATTCATTACCTTATCTTTTGATGTGAGTTTAAGGAGATTTCTAGAAGACCGAGTTCATTGACTGGAGTTTCTTATTGTGTAATATCCCTAAGTACTTGTTATATGTGAGAATCCAAAGCCATCAGGAAAGGCACTGAGTGAAAAGTTTTTAATGATGTTTTACAATTGTTTTACTATTGTCTCTTTCACACGTTATTTGGAAGCAATTTTCAAATGCGAATCACTAGCATTTATTAAAAATCTCTGAAGTGAACTTTTCTAGCATTCACTATGTATTGTAAAAGATTTCAGACATATAGAGAAGAATCCTTCCTTGCATGTCTGTCACCTAATCTGTATAGTTTTCACGGAAACAACAGCTCTACTTCTTTTCGTAATCACATTCTGTGCATTTTAATAATATTTGATTAATTTCTGTAATTATAATAAGTACAGAAGTCACAAAGAGGTTTAGAAATGATACGACTCAAGTGGCAGAAAGAGAAATGCAAGCGCGTGCTAGAGAGCGTAAGGGCCAGTTGCCCCAGCCATTCCTGCACAAGTAGGACATTTTAAATAAGAAATAGGGAGTACCTGATGATAAACCAGTGAAATGATTAGTTTAAACAGTTTGTACTAAACTTTGGTGTAAAAGTTTTGGAGCACTTTCCAACATGCTTATATTGCAATTAATGATCCTTAAGCCTGTGAACTACTTAAATTTACTTATTCATTAATTCATTTATTGATATATTCATGAGCAGTATAGCATAGCGGGTAAGAATGTGGATTCTGGCACCAGACTCCCTGGATTTGAATCCCAGTTATACTAAGTGACCTATGGCAAGTATCTTTACTTCTCTTTTCCTCAACTGTTAAATGAGGAAAATAGGACCTACTTCATAGGATTGTAGTGAAGATTAAATTAGATAATGGATGTAAATGCTATGTAAACATTAACTTATGATATACTAATTCGTCTGATGAATTATTTGCTGAGTAAATACCATGTGCCATGTATTGGACTAGCTGATGGAGAAATAGAGGTGAGCAATAGCAAGTCACTTCTCTTATGGCATTCATAGTCTAATGCAGGGAGATAAATAGTACATATTACATATTCAAATATTACATATTTGAAATAATTAGTTATGATTTAGTTACATTCTGTGACAAAGTACATGATGGTTAAGAATGAACTTTTTCTCTCTGTATCCTGAGAATCTGGCACGTACTAAATACACAATAAAATATTTCTGGAATTAATGAATACATTAGAATATCACTTAACCAAAGTAATACTCATTTAGTTGGATAAGTAAGTACTAAAACTAAAGTCATCTAATTTCTACGTTTTCTATTTACTAAGAATGCCTTTTTTAAAAACAAGTTTTCTAAGATTTGAATTTAGATTATTAGATGCAGAATTCTAACTTTTATATGATGAGTGTCAGCACATCCGTTTATAAATTTAGAAAAAATACTAATATAATATTATTATACATTTGAACCACTATTTTTATGTGCTTCAAAATGAGTTTATTTGTGGAGGTTTAATTTTTTGAACTATAAGGATCATTCGACTAGTAAGGGATGTTATAAACCCATTTCCCATTTGCCTCGAGAATACTCGCCAGCGGCACTTGCAGCTACAGCGTTTACCCCAAGGTAACTTGCAGATTACAGTCCCAAACTTACCCCCAAAGTTTGCCATACATCTCCCATGCTTTTCAGAGAATTACATTAAAACAGGACAGATGCAGTTGGGACAACTCGTTTGAACAGAAAACAGATGCCAAATGATCTGAAAAAAATGATTGCAAAGGGGGCGACTGTAGCCAGACTCTGTGGTGAACTTATGACACTGAAATGATGTGACAAGGAGGAGGTGACAGTGTTGTCAACATTCTATAATGACACTGTGATTGAAGTAGAAAGCAGAAATGGAAAGAAAACTAAGAAGACATGTGTCATTGTGAATTACAATGTGAGAATATGGGAGCAGTGGATTTGGCTGATCAGATGCTCACTTATCCAGCTGAGAGCAAAAGGTGCAAGTTTTGAAATTCTTTCATCAACTTCTAAATATTACAGTGCTGAACTCCTACATCCTGTTCAAGAAGGACAATACTGAGCACACGATCAGCCATGTAAACTTCAGACTGACATTGATTGAAAGAATGCTGGAAAACATCCCAAGCCAGGGCACCAATGTCTTCGAGGTCATCTGTGCTCTGATGATGTCACACCTCTTCGCCTGTGTGGAAGACATTTCCCCAAAGCATACCACCAGTATGAGGGAAACAGAATCCAACTGGTCACTGCAAAGTTGGCTGCTCACACAGTGACAGGATGGAAAGGAGATCTGGAAAGAAGCATGATATTTTTATGTGCAATGTCACGTTCCACTTTGTGGTGTTCTGTGCTTTTAAATTTGCCACACGAAAAATAATTATTAAATACTGATCATGATATACATTTCTATTACATTAGGATTCGAGACAAGTTCTGTTTAGAAATAACTCCAAGAACAATTTTTATATTTTATTTTCACATTAAAAACCAGTCGGATTTGCTTCAGCCTCAAGGAGTGTGTTTATGTAAAATTAAATTAACACTGTCGACAAACTGCACTATTTTTCCTAAATGGAAAATGGGTTAAATGGTAAGTAAATGCTAAAAAGTGAAATGTTCTGTTGCTCCCCGTACTTAACCAAACAGACCTACCATTTAGCAGATATCTAAAGCCTTCTCTAACTTAAATGACAAACACATACAGGAAAATTGGCTCTAGAACTCTTGGAGGAGAAGAGTGGGGATGCACCATTCTAGGGAGCTCAGTTTTAGCTTAAGGTTTATCCC
>NW_006441995.1:1897562-1940231 GCF_000325575.1 Pteropus alecto | reverse complement strand
ACATTTGTACTTCTTATTCTCCTTCACCTTTTTTCCCTATCGTCCTACCTCCCTGCCCTCTGTCAGCCATCAGTTTGTTCTCTGCATCTGTGAATCTGTGTTTTTTTGTTGTTCATTTGTTTTGTCTTGTTTTAGATTTCACATATAAGTGAAATTATATGGTGTTTGTCTTTCTCTGACTTATTTCACTTAGCACAATACCCACCAGGCCCATTCATGTTGTCACAAATAGCAAGATTTCATTCTTTTTTTTTATTGTAGAGTAATATTCCATTGCACGTATATACTACATCTTCTTTATTCATTTATTTATTGATGGGTACCTGGGTTGCTTTCATATCTTGGTTATTGTAAGTAATGCTGCAGTGAAAATAGGAGTGCATTTATATTTTGAAATTAAGTGTTTTGTCTTTCCTTCAGATAAATACCCAGAAGTACAATTGCTGGATTGTAAGGTAGTTCTATTTTTAATTTTTCTGAGGAAACTCCAAACTTTTTTCTATAGTGGCTGCACCAATTTACAAATCCACCATCAGTACGCAAGGGTTCACATTTCTCCACATCCTTTCCAAGACTTGTTATTTGTTGACTTTTTGGTAATAAACATTCTGCAGGTATGAGGTGGTATCTCATTGGAGTGTTTACATTTCCCTGATGATTAATGATGATGCTCAACATATGTCTGCTGGCCATCTATATGTCTTCTTTAGAGAACTGTCTATTCAGGTTCTCTTCCCATTTTTAATCAGATTTTTTTGATTACTTATATGAGTTCCTTTATATTTTGAATATTAACTCCTAATTGGACATGAACTTTTCAGATATCTCCTCCCATTCAATAGGTTGTCATTTCATTTTGTTGATGGTTTCCTTCACTGTGCAGAAGCTTTTTATTTTGATGTCATCCCAATTTGTTTATTTTTGCTTTTGTTGCCGTTGCCTGAGAAGACATGTCCAAAAAGATATTGCTAAGGCCGATGTCAAATAGTTTACTGCCTATGTTTTCTTCTAGGAGTTTTATGGTTTCAGGTCTTACATTTATGTTAATCTTTAATCTATTTTTAGTTTATTTTTAATTATGGTATAAGAAAGTGGCCCAGTTTCATTGTTTTGTATGTCTGTACAGTTTTCTCAACACCATTTATTGAAGAAACTGTCACTTCCTCATTATAATTCTTGCCTCCTTTGTCATAGATTAATTGCTCATATAAATGAGGGTTTATTTCTGGGATCTCTATTCTGTTTCATTGATCTATATGTTTGTTTTAGTGCCAGTACCATAATTCTCTAAAAAGCAGTACCATATTGCTTTGGTTATTACAGTTTCATAGTATAGTTAGAAATCAGGGAGTGTGATATCTCTAACTTTATTCTTCTTTCTCATAATTGCCTTGGCTATTCAGAGTCTTTGTGATTTCATATAAATTTAAAAATTACTTTAGTTCTGAGACGAACGTATGTCATTGATATTTTGATAGGAATTGCATTGAATCTATAGATTGTTTTGGGTAGTATAGACGTATTAGCAATGTTAATTCTTCCAATCCATGAGCACAGTATATCCTTCCATTTATTTGTGCCTTCTTCAGTTTCTTTCTTTAATGTCTTATAGTTTTCAGAGTACATGTCTTTCATACGCTTGGTTAAATTTATTCCTAGGTATTTTACTATTTTTGAGGCAATCGTAAATGGGATTACTTAATTTCTCTTTCAGACAGTTATTAATGTATAAAAATGCAACCAATTTCTGAATATTAATTTTATATCTTGCAACACTACTGAATTCATTTATTTGTTCCAATAGTTTTCTGGGGGAGTGTCTAGGCTAAAATGTATATCTGAAACTTAATGGATTTCATTAATCAATATCACCATGATAAAAAAATAAATTAAACAAACTTATTCTTAGGTGTTTTATTCTTTTTAATTGCAATTATAAATGAGATTGTTTTCTTAATTTCTTCTTCTGATAGTTTGTCATTAGGGTATAGAAATACAACATATTTCTGTATATTAATTTTGTATCCTGAAACTTTACTAAATGTATTAGTTCTGCTAGTGTTTAGGTAGAATGTTTCAGGTTTTCTGTATATAATATCTTGTCTTCTGAAATAGTGAGTTTTACAATTGGGATGACTTTATTGCTCTTTCTTGTCTGATTGCTGTGGTTAGGACTTTCAATACTATGTTGAATAAAAGTAGTGAGAGTGAGAATCCATGTTGTGTTTCTGATCTTAGATTAAAAAAAAGCTTTCAGCTTTTGATCATTAAGTATGATGTTAGCTATGAGTTGGTCATATATAGCCTATAGTATGTTTAGGTATGTTTCCTCTATACCCACTGTGTTGAGAGTTTTTATCATAAATGGATGTTGAATTTTGTCAAATGCTTTTTCTGTATAACTTGAGAGGATCATATGATTTTTATCCTTGTTTTTTCTTTGATGTGGTATATTACTTTGATTGATTTGCAGATACTAAATCATCCTTGCATCACTGGAATAAATCCCACTTGATTATGGTTTATAATCCTTTTAATATATTATTGAATTCAATTGCTAATATTTTGTTGACAATTTTTGCATCTATGTTCATTAGGAATATTGCCAGGTAATTTTCTTTTATGGTATCTTTGTCTGGATTTGGTATCAGGGTAATACTGGCTTGGCAGAATAAGTTTGGAAGCATTCCTTCCTCTTTGAAGATTTTTTGGAATAATTTGAGAGTATAGATATTAATTCTTCTTTAAATGTTTGGTAGAATTCACCTGTGAAGACATTGAGTCTTGGACTTTTGTTTGTTGGGAGTAGTTGTTATTATTATTATTATTATTAATATTATTATTATTGCTTGAATTTCATTGCTAGAATTTGGTATGTTCAGATTTTTTTGTTTCTTCCTGTATCAGTCTTTGAAGTTTGTATGCTTCTAGAAATTTATCCATTTCTTCTAGGTTGCCCAATTTGTAGGCATGTAGTTGTTTGTACTATTCTTTTATGAGCCTTTGTATTTCTGTGGTATTGGTTGTAACATCTCTTTCATTTCTGATTTTATTTACTCGAGCTTTCTATTTTATACTTGATAAGTCTGGATACGGGGTTATCATTTTTTTTTTTTAACTTTCAAAGAACCAGCTCTTAGTTTCATTTCTCTTTTCTATTTTTTTAGTCTCTATTTTGTTTATTTCTGATTTGATCTTATTATTACCTTTCTTCTATTTACTTTGGGTTTCATTTATTCTTCTTTACCCGGTTCCTTTAGGCATAAAGTTAGATTGTTTATTTGGATCTTTTCTTGTTACTTGAGATAGGCCTATATTGCTATTGACTTCCTTCTTAGGACTGCTTTTGGTACATTCCATAGATTTTGGAATGTTGTGTTTTTATTTTCATTTATCTCAAGATAGCTTCTGATTTCCAGTTTGATTTCTTCTTTGATCCATTGATAGTCTAGTAAAATGTTGTTTGGACTCCCCATAGTTGTGATTTTTCCAGTTTTCTTCCTGTAATTGATGTATAGTTTCATACTATTGTGGTAACAAAACAAAACAAAAATACCTGATATAATTTTAATCTTTTTGAATTTACTGAGACTTATTTTTGTGGCCTAACATGTGATATATCCTGGAGAATGTTCCATGTGCTCTAGAAAAGAATGTACATTCCGCAGTTTTTGGAATAAAATGTTCTATAAATATCTATTACTCATCTGGTATAATGGGATGTTTAAAGTCTTTATTTCCTTATTGATTTTCTGTCTTGATGATCTATCCATTGATGTGAGTAGTCTTCAAGTCCTTACTATTATTGTAATACTTCTAATTTCTCCCTTTAGGTCTTTTAATATTTGCTCTATATATTATATGCTCCTATGCTAGGTGTATAGATGTTTACAAATGTTATATTTTCTTCTTAGATTGACGTCTTTATCAGTATGTAGCGCTCTTCTTTGTCTTTTTTTACGGGCTTTGTTTTAAAGTCTATGTTGTCTGATATAATTATTGCTACCTTAGCTTTCTTTTTGTTTTTGTTTGCATAGAATATCTTTTTTTATCCTTTCACTTTCGGTCTCTGTATGTATTTCAATCTAAAATGAGTCTCTCATAGGCAGCATTTATATGAGTCTTGTTCTTTTATTCATCCAGCCACCTTACGTCATTTAATTGGAGCATTTTGTTTATTTACATTTAAAGTAATTATTAATAGCTATATAATTATTGCCATTTAGTGAATTGTTTTTGATTGTTTTTGTAGTTCTTTGTTGCTGTCATCTTCTCTCAATCTTTTCCATTGTGGTTTTCTGGTTTTCTTTAGTGTTTTGTTTGTGTTCCTTTCTTTTTATTTTTTGTGTACCATATATAGGGTTTTTGTTTATGGTTACCGTGAGTGACATATATATTGATCTATATAACAGTCTATTTTAAGCTGAGAGGTGTTTAAGTTCAAATGCATTCTAAAAGTGCTACATTTTTACTCTGTCTTTTTATATCTTATATTTTTGACATCATATTTTAGATCTTTTTGTTTTGTGTATCCCCTAACACTTATTGTAGTTATAGTTGATTTTGCTATTTTTGTATTTAATCTTCATACCAGCTTTTAAAATGGCCGATTCACTGTTTCTTGTATATTTACATTTACCAATGAGATTTTTTTCTTTCATATATTTTTCTATTTATGCTTATTGCCTTTTCTGCTTTAACATTTCTTGTAAAGCTGATTTAGTGGTGATGAACTCCTTTAGTTTCTACTTGTCTAGAAAACTCTTTATTTCTCCTTTAATTCTGAATGATAACTTTGCCAAATAGAGTGTTCCAAATTGTAGGTTACTTTCTTTCAGCAATTTAATTATACAGTGCCACTCTTTTCTGACCTGTAAAGTTTCTGCTGAGAAATTAGCTAATGGCCTTATTGGGTTTTCCTTGTGTGTGACTAGTTGTTTTCCTCTTCCTGTCTTCAAAATGTTCTCTTTATCTTTAACTTTTGCCATTTTAATTACAATATGTCTTGGTGTGGAACTCTGGGTTCATCTTGCTTGGAACAATCTGTACTTTCTGGACCTGAATGTCTGTTTCCTTTCAGATTAGGAATATTTTCAGCCTTTATTTCTTCAAATAGACTTTCTGCCCTTTTCTCTCTCTTCTTCTTCTTGGATCCCTATAATGCAAATGTTAGCATGCTTGATGTTGTTTCAGAGGTCCCTTAAACTATCCTTGTTTTATTTATTCTTTTTTTCTGATTGGTGCTTTTCACTACTCTGTCTTCAAGGTCACTAATCTTTTGTATTATCTAATCTGATGTTGATTCACATGTGTGTGTTTATTAGTTATTATATTCTTCATCTCTGATTGGTTCTTTATCTTATTTTTAAGTTTTTTGTTGAAGTTCTCATTGAGTTCCCCTATTTTACTCTCAAGTTTGGTAAATATCCTTATGATCACTACTATGAATTCTTTATCAGGCAAGTTACTTGTGTCCATTCCATTAGGATTTTTATCTGATTTTTATTTCTTGTTCCTTCATTTAGAACATTTTCCTCTGTCTTCTCATTTTATTTGACTTTCTGGACTTTTTTCTATGAATGAGACAAAACAACTATCACTCTTGATTTTGAAGGAGCGGCCTTGTGCATGAGCAACTTCTGTGTAGACTATGCATATTGGGTGGTTTTAGCAGGCTGGCTGGAGCCAAAGTGGATGCGTGTGGTGCCTGGGGCACCCTGGGAAACTGGCTGGCCAGGTTGGAGCAGGCTCATGCGGTGGCTTAGGGTTATGTGGGTGGGGCAATGCCCTGGAGGTCTGGCTGTCTTGGGCTGGGGTGGGCTTGGGGTAGATGGCCAAGGGCTCAGTGAGGCAACCTTTCAGGTCAGCTGGAGCACTTGGACAGAGCTCTGCCCCGCACTATGCAGGTGGAAGGGGAAAGTAAACAATGGTGCTTATTCTGTCACCTCTGATCCTGGGGAGTTCCTGCAGATCCCGAGAGTTCCTGCAGTTCCCCAACATTTATGCAACCTCTCTTTCTCTTGTTTGTTGTGCAAAAGCTGCTCAGTCAGCCTTCAGTTGTTTTTCGGGAAGAATTTCTCTATACATAGATGTATATTTGGTGTATTTGTGAGAGGCTGTGAGTTCAGAGTCCTCCTATGCCACCATCTTGGACAACCCCCACTCCCACAATATTTAATATTTTTAATGTTTGGTGTCTAGTTTTCTATAAGCATCTATTGAGGTGGCAGTTTGCAAGTATTTAGTTAGTTATTGTCAACAACATAGATAATTAAGCCTTTGAAAGTCCATTTTGCTTATCTTACAGACTCTTCTGTTGTCCTCTGAAAGTGTAAATCTGCTCACTCCTTTCTTGACTTATTCTCTATATTTTTCTACCTTTCTCCCTCTTTCTTCCCACCTTATTATCTCACTTATTATTTCCCTCTCTTTTTCCTTATCATGATTTTTTTTATATTTCTTTCTTCTTTTCTGTTTTCTTTCTTCCTGTCTCCTTCTATTCTTCATTTTACCTTCCCCCTTCCTCTCTCTTTCTTCAGCCTTCCCAATTTTTTCAAAATTTTACTCCTCTTTTTTTCCATCAGCAGAAACCTACGTACATATCTTGTAATCTACATACATATCTTTGTAGTTGCTCTGTTGTTTAAGTCACAGGGTTTCCCTAAGGTGTGTCTCCTAAGCCTGCCACCTATTTAGGACTTGAGATCTGGAGATAGAGTGATGCATATACTAAGAAGAACTGATAAGAACAATCAAATAGAAGCTGCCAGTCAACACTTGACAGCTTGCAGAAGAGCTCTCTTATGGAAATAATGCTGTAGAGAAGCCAGAGGAGGTTATAAAATTCCAAACTATCATTCTGAACTGTAGAGCAGATGGAAAGACTATAGGAAAAGGTTGTTTTAAATGTAGCAAAGTAAAACACAACATTGGATCAGGGGAGAGTTAATGATAGCTAAACTAAGAATTAGAAAGTGGGTTTGAAACTTCCTGTGGGAGTACTGAGTTGGCCTGTTTTCCCACTCTGTGGACTCCGTGCCAGCAAACACATCTCCTTTTCATTTGTCAACTTTTGTTTGCTTGTTAGAGATTGGTATTCCTGGCAGTGGGAGAGACCAGCACTGTTTCAACTGCAGGACTTGCTCTTCTGCAGTGATCTCTTCACACTTTCATCTTCATGCTTTAGAGATGCTGCTATTTTCCCAGCCACCTAGGCAATGGCTGGATGTGTTGCAGGGTCTCGTGGCACCTGTGGACAAGCCCTTTCCCCAGAGGTAGTTCTCTTGTATTGTCTCCCTACCCTGCTCCCTACCAATATTTTTTTTTTTGTCTTGGACCATTTCCTTTCTCCCTGAGCTTACATGGGCTACCACCTTTCTTCATATAGCCAAATAGTTAAGTGTTAGGGTTCTGCTCCCTTTGAAGGGGAAGAATGCTGGGAGATTGACTATGAGGAGACATGAGGGAGCTTCCTGGGGTGCTAGAAATATTCTCTATCTTGGTCTGAGTGGTGGTTGTTTGAGGATATGCGTATGTAAATATTCATTGAGCTATACACTTAAAATTGTGTACTTCACTGTGTGTAAGCTATACCTTAAAGAAAGAGAGAGAGGGAGGGAATTTAGAATTAGCAGATCTTGGTTTGCATTCACTTAGGCTTGTGTGACCTTTGTTCTTGCCAAGACTACTTTATTCCTGTAAACAAGAATAAATATATTACCTGCTACATAGGGGATTATGTGGATAGAATGAAAAAGTGATCAGCAGCACATAAAGTGATTGGTACAAGGTTAGTTCTCAATAATAGATTGCAAGTATCATCATTATTGTTTGAGAAAATTATTCCCTGAACATGATAACAAATGCAAATGTTTCCATTTAAAATCCCTTTCTGTGTATTGGAGCATCTGGAGACCATCTTTCAAGACTTTAACTCAAAGGTGTGACTAATAGCAGATATTTTAGGCACCAGAGCATGCTAACAGAAGAAAATTATTGGGCAAGGGGCCTGTGGGTGCTTTTGACATTACACAAGCCAGGCAGCCCCAGTCTCCAAGCCAGTCTGTGCAGGCTCTCCTTACCTGTATATTACACCCATTATAGCCACGTTTCTTGAGTTCTAGAGGCAAATTTTGATGAATTCATTTTTGGCAAATAAACTCCACTCCTATACAAAATGTAGACTTTTGATATATGTGTTCTAACACTGATGCTGAGGAGCACGGCTATGACTAATGGCATTATCTCAGCTCAGCAGTGGAAAATCAGAGCCTTCCTTATTCTTTTCCTGACATCATTAAAATCTATTTTACTGACCAGGAAATGGATGAGACCCTTTGTATTTATTGCTAATCTTTACTTTGCATGTAACTACTTAGAAATTCATAGAACTACAGAATTTCAGAGCTCTATGAGGTTTTAAGTTTAGTTAAGTGAAAACTCCTCTTCATAGATGAAATAAGAGAAGAAATAACATGCATAAGGTTCATTCATCTTTGACAGTATATTTTCAGTAACTGTGTGTCTTGATTTGTGGTATATCCTGGATTACATAACCTGCCATGTAATTTCTTCAAGCTATCTTCTGAGTTCTCCCAAGCCAGAATATAACTTGAATCAGTGCTGTCTGATATGCATTGATATCTTCAATAAAACAGTAGTCTAGACTGTATATGCTGACTTAAGTAATCAAGGGAGAAGCAAGGGCTGACTTAAGTAATCAAGGGAGAAGCAAGGGCTGACTTAAGTAATCAAGGGAGAAGCAAGGGCTCTGCCAGCTGGCACTGCAAAATATGCAGGCTTATACACAGGTAAGACCCTAGGCTGTGACTCTAAGCTTCCATGCCATGAGATTAGTGGGGAAATGAAGCCTTCACACTGTCTTCCTACATTCCTCTTATAATCCCTTCTGTTGCATGCAGCTCTTTAGGGCATCAATTTTGTTTCCCGACTCCTGATTTTTAAGCTACTCTGGAAAGTCACTCTATTTTGAATTCAACCACCTAAATGTACGAGAGAGAGAAATGGGATACACAAGGGGACTGGTCCCAGTCTCCAAAGCCCCTAAACCATGGGCCCTGAATACATTTGCTGTGAGGCATTAAACCACCCTTTGTCACCCTTCAGGCAAGGAACCTAAACTAGTAAAGTGGACCAGGTAGAAGACACCAAAGAGTATTGAGGACTGTGGCCAATTGGAGAGGGCACATCTTACATAAAGGGACTACTCAGTTCAGTGTTTTTCCTAGGAGATTACAGACTCAGCATTGCAACATCTTCAGATTTCTAAGATAAGCCAGAAATTTTAGTTTTAAAAGATATTTCCCAGTATTTTGATATCATTCTGTGGGTCAAATAAGAAACATGTGTGGTCCCTGAGCTGCTTTTTTCTTTTCTTTTTTTTAACTGCTGCCCCAAGGGATAGTCCAGAGATATCTTTCAAATTCAAGGTTAATAGATGGATAGAGAATGAGGATGGGCAGAAAGGTGTTTGGATATTAGAGTCAGTAACTTCTTAGATCAGGAAAGGCAGTGCAGACACTGTGAGAGGGAGCTGTTATCATGAGGAAGCTCAGTTCCTGCCACGCTACACACCTCTCTCTCTGGCAAAGTCGTTAAAGTAATCTGAGCCTCCTTTTCTCCCCTGGTAATATGGGCTCATGCCATCTTCTCAGGGATTTGTCATTCAGTCAAGAGATTTCATGTTGTTAAGGTACTCCATCCACTCATTTATTCATTCAAATATTTATGAAGACCCTACCATGCAGCAGATACTGTGCTAAGTGCTTGCAATCAATAATGAACAGAATAAACACAGTCCTGGGCCTCAAATAGCACACAGTTGAGAGGGAAAGGTAGGTGACTTAGGACTCAGTGTGACAAACATTGTGATGGGGGTGGAGAGTGCTATGGAAGCCATCACATGATCTGGCTTCATCTTCCTCGCCTCTTCCCAGGCATACTGTGTTCCCACCACAGGTCTCCAAGCTACTTCCTGAACATGCCAAGCCTCTTTGTGCCAATCTGTCTTACCATCTTTGTGCTTGCTGTTCATTCGTTTTGCCTGGAATTGTCTTTCCCCAGATATTTGCAGAGCTGCTCATTTATTTCATTCACATCTCTCCTCTCCAACTAAAATAGCAGCCCCATATCATCCTCTATTACCCATGGCTCTGCTTTATTTTTTTTTCATAGCACTTGACATTCTAGTATATATTTGTTTTATTGTTGTTGTGATTGTTCATTGTCTGTCAGCTTCATGGGAGCCTGAATGTTTATGTATTTCACTCACCGCTATCTCCCCGGTACTTGGAACAGAGCCTAGACCCTGGTTGTTATTCATCAAACATTTGTTGAACGAGTGAATGAGGGAAAAACATGGGGGAACCTAATTTGGTTCAGGGAAAGCTTCCTGGCAGAGGTGACGTTTAAGCCAGTGAATTGATCAGACAAAGAAGTTGTTCAGGTAGAGAGGGGGAATGCACAAGTATTCGGGGCAGAAGACAGTATGTGGGAAGTCCTAGAGATTAGTAGGAGCTTGTCACAACAGTGAAAAAAGTTGAGTGTGGTTGAGAGATAAAGTGTGGAAAGGGTGGAGTAATGAAGAGGGCTGTGGATGGAGAGACAGGCAGAGGCAGATGTGGAGGGCCCTGAAGACCTAATGTGGAGCTTGGAGTTGATCTTATAACATAGGGATGCAAAATGGTATAGCCGATTTGGAAAACAGCTTGGCAGTTACTTATGAAGTTAAATATACGCTTACCATGTAACTTAGAAATACCATTCCTAAGTATTTACCCAAGTGAAATGAACACTCTATGTTCAAACAAAAAAACTCTATGTGAGTTTTTATAACAGCTTTATTCTTAACCACCAAAAAGAACTGTTCCATATTTTGAATGCTGTGATGGTTGTTATATGATTGTATGTATTTGTCAAAATCTGCATAGTCATACACTCAAAAGAGTGATTTTTCTGCATGGAAATTACTCTTTAACTAAAAGAATTATGGGAAACCACTGAGGGTTTTTGGTGGAGGAATAACTCTGTCAGACCTGTGTTTCCAAAGGATTGCTCTGGCAGGGGAACAGCGAGAATGGAAATGGGAACCCAGTGAGAAGTCATTAGTGGACCTGGTGAGAGTCAAGAATGATGCTGAGGAATTTGGCTTAGGGGCAGCTGGGTAGATAGTGGTGCCATTTGCCATGTACACATATGACATGCTGGAGGAGGAGCAGGCCTGGGGAAGTTCATGGTGTGAGGATAACATGAGATAACCGTGTGTTGGTGCATATCGTGAGTGTGCTTAATGTGTTTATCAGTTTGATTGTTTTGTTTTATTTTAGCTAGGTAACAAACACTTGAGTACTTTCTAGGGGCTTCTTTGTAGCCATGATCAAAAATCCACCTCTCTTACAAGTTACAATTGAGACTTCATGTTCTGTAGCATCAGAACATCTCCATCCTCTAAACTTGGTACTGCCACCCTTTGGCTGGTTAATCCATTGTGTCTATTCAATTTATGTAGGTACAGCCAGATCGGTAAGATAGTCAGATGGTGGACCATTCCCCATGCTGACTACCATTTTCAGGGCACTTTAGAGCTATATCAAAAAACAAACAAAGAAAAAACTATTTCAAAGAAAAGTCAGTGCAAATGCCCTGGAGAATGGCTGTCTCCTTCCTAAAACTTGCAGCACCTGCACATGATGTGGCTTGGGTAGGTTTGACTGCACAGAGGAATAGTGAGCTTCCTCATTCTCCTCTGCTTTGTCAGCTCCTTTCACTCTCTGGCCTAGATAAAGCTGGAGTGTGTACCCCTGGCCAAACCACCTTCCACTATTTTCTTGTGGCCCAAATTCCGTGTGGTCTGGCCTGGCAAAAAGAAACTCAAACTGAATGAATGTGGTTCATGGCCTGGAGATCGCAGATCTCTTTCCGAACATTCGAAATTCCCAACCAATGTCATATTATTGATCCCAAAAATATTCCTGTGAAGTTAGTTGGAAACTCTTGCCTGTATTTATGAGACGGGAAGTTGAAATAAAGAGACGTTCATTCTAGACAAATCAGCCTAGATTCTAAACGAGAATAATGACAGACTATGGGTTCCTTGGTTTTCCCTAAAACATCGTACTCTTGCCTTAAAGGCATGTTGCAACTTTATGGGCTTTCCAAACATCAAATTCACTGAAGTTGCTTTTTAATCGTTGCCTCTTAGTAGGTGAATTTTTGGTATGGTTTTGATGTTCTTTATGATTGTCCATGTCTTCTGGCTTTTCTGTAATAAGCATCTTATTACTTTCATAATTGTGAAGAAAATGAAAGAAACTTCATTAAAAACAGTATGCACAGTATGAAACCATTTAAAATATATATACATATGAGATTATACATCCAAATGTTAATAGCAGTTGTCATGCCTGCCCGGGAATATGGGTGATTTTGCTTCTTAGTGCTTTCTGCATTTTTTCCCAATTTTTTTTTTTTTCGGATGAGTACAAATTACTTTTGTAATCAGAAAATAATAAACCGCTTTTTAGAAAAATGCCATGTAGCATTCCTCTCCTCAGTTAAGGACTTCGAGGGTGAATAAACCTGGCTTTCGGTTCTGACCCTGAAAGTAACTAGCTTTGTGACTCCAGGCAAGTTGCATCCAGTGGAACGATCCATTTCCATGGCTTTAAAGAGGGGTCAGAATATTAGTGCAGTCGCCCCTGCCCCTCCCAGTAAGCTAACACGCATTAAGAGCACTTGGAAGGAAGGTATTGAACTGCGTGCCACAGCCAGAACTGCTGTTCTATAATATTCTGTTCAATAACTATTAAGGGAACATGTTGTAATTTGAAGACACATTATTTTTATTTTGAGGGAAAAGACCAACTCACAGTTATTAAACTAATCTCCTGCGCTTTGATACTTTTTTTGTCGACTGATGTTGTGTGAGAGCTGAAGGGGAAAAGGTTTGTCCCTACGTGCTTGGGCATCCTGCCACCATCCAGGCTCAGGCAAAGGGATCTGGCTCAGGGAAGGCTGAGAGCCTGTTGGGGTGCAGGAGGCTGGGGCACTGCCAGCTCTGAGAAAGGGCTGCTCTCTTGGCCAGGCAGAAGCCCAGTTTGAACAGAGATGATAGGAAACTGCATCAGGATACCCCTCTGAATCTTGTTGGTTGCTATACCTAACTAACATCTTCTGCAAAGATAGGCAGTCAGACCCTCTGACTAGCAAAGCACAATTCTTGGCTGCACATTGACAGAAAAAATCTATGGCTGTGTAGGATGGCTCCAAAAGGGAACTAAAGCCACTGTTGGCTTCCAGTTAAAAGTCACGTAATTATCAGTGTTCAGTCTTATAGTTTTATAGTTGTAATGATTCACACAGATTTTCTGTAAGAGGGAAAAAAATGATACAGAAACAACGGCTTATAGATCAACCTGTTCAAATAGGTGAAATTTTATATATAAAATCAGAAAGAAAGAGATTTATATTTCCTTGAACTTTAAGTTTCACTAAGCATTTAAATATATAGTCTCTTGATATTTCCCTTTCTCTTCTCAGGAATGGAAATGGAAATTATTTAATCTGGGAGGTCAACTTAATTCAGGTATCTTCTGTGGCTAAGCACTAGTGAAAGATGAAAGACCACTTTCAAAAGCTTATGTTCTGATTACACTTTTGTTAAGATTTCTTTATCGTTAAATGATTGGTATATTGGGGGAACTAAAGGTCTTTGAATTGCTTTTCTGTATTATACCAGGCTTATTTTTCCGTATGTCTTAAAGGAAATGAAATCATTTTCTCCACTTTTCAAGCAATTTTAGGAATTGTCGTATGGTTAGGAAAAAAGTAACAAACAAAGCTTAAGTTTATGAATATTAAAACTGAATTTTGGAAGACATCTTGACATAATTTGATTACTCTCAGTGTGACTGCATTTAAGCCAGCCCAGAGAGGTGGTCAGAGGAAATAAGATGGTTCTTTTGGTTCAGGCACCAAAGCTGAGGGCAGTGGGTGCCCCCCATCAGCAGGACTGGTTTCCATAAGAGGTTAGAACCATTTTTGGTATTCACAGCACATCACCTACTTCACTGACACATAAAAAAGACAATAACAAAACTGAAAGATTAGTGAGAGAGAATTTCTTTGAACTCAGATTATTTCATCCCATCCTACCCAAATGAAACTGTAGTGGGAGGTAGGAAAGGATAGAGTTCTTGGAGTTGCTGGCCAGGAGAGGAGAATAAATCTTGCCCACTTACTCTAGTTGCTTGCATAACTGCAGAAATCCAAGGCTGTCATGGATTCGGAGAGAATTTTCGGGAAAGTTTGACAAGCATTCTCCAGAGTTGGGAGGGCACAGAGACTGCAAAAGTCACCCCCCCCCAAAAAAAAAAAGATTGGTGGAATTATTTCCTATAGTAGGATGAAGAGAAATGGCTGAAGGAACAACAACACTTCTTTCTATCATGGCAAAGGTGGTGTCATTCTGTTACCCATGGGTCAACACGGGTATCTCAGATGAAAGCCAGGCTCTGGTTGCCTTGAAAGAGACCCACCCAAGGAATCTGCTCACAGGGACTGGACAACCACCCCGCAGAAGGACACTGGTGGGCCAACTGCCATGTAGGAGCTGAGGACATCCTGAATGGTCAACCAGGAGACATTACTTCTCTCAGGCAGATGTCCCTAGCAAGGATGTCGCCAAAGAACCCACAAAAAGTGAAAGATAAAACCAAGATTTGCCATGTAGAGGGCACCACCACCATAGTGCTACAGTGCTGGTCAAGTAAGGCTTTTTTTCCCCTTTACTTCTCCTCTCTTCCCTTGCCCTGGTTCTGGAGGATGTAGAAGCAGTAGAGTAAGTTGGGGGAGGGTATTACAGGGTGAATAAGGAACTGATCAATACTCTCCTCCCTTTCTTAATATAAATATTTGAGCCCAGGGCAGGCCTGTATTAGTGGAGGAGAGGAACCTTGAAATACATGAGAGATTAAAGTTTTGTATTAGATGAACCGGACTTTTTAATACCTAAAATTAGACATTTTGGGTCTTGAATGACTGGAAAAGATAAGGGGTCTACCTGAGATACCATCAAGGTTAGAGGAAGAGAGAAGGTTAGAAGTCTGTGGACAGGAAAAACAATTTTTTTTTCCATGAGAGTCCAGCCCGTTCATATATCTGCTTCCTGTCTGAAGAAGGATTACAGAGTGAGGTATCTTTGCATACCGTGGTTTTTTGAACAGTTTTGGAGAAAGGCATGCTTGGTTCTTGATATATACAAATACTTCTTCCATTTCTATAACACACATCTTGGCAGACCTCCTATCTTTGATAATCTGATCTTGTCTAGTTCTGGATTTGAAGAGCTTCTCTCTTCCACTTAACTCTGCAGAGATTTTGATGTTAAGAATTGTGCAGATGGTCCAGAATGTAAAATTGAAACCTCAAAAGGCAAATTTTCTGCTGAAAGACAAGATATAATATTTGTAAATATGACTGAGAAGCCTTCCTCTGATTTTAATAGAATACCTAGTATTCAGTAACTAAGAGCACAGTGATTAAGATATTAAACTTAGAGTCTGGCTCTGTCTCTTCCTAATTGTGTGATCTTGAGAAAATTATGTAAACTTAATTTTCTCTTTTTTAAAAATTAGGATAGTTATAGGTACCTACCTCATAGAGCTGTGAGGATTAAGTGAGTTAATGTGTATAAAATGCTTAACACAGTGTCTGGGACCATGGTAAGTATTTGGAATGTTAATCATTTTTTCAGGTACCATTAGAACCCAAAATATATCTTCTTGGCCTACTCCAGAATTCCCTGCAATAGTTCTCATGCACACACATAGCTTCCCGTTCCTTCTTTGTCTTCCTGAGGGTGTTGTGTTCCCTGGCAGCAGGAGTGATCTCAGCCTAACTACGCAGCAGGTCAGAAGTGCCAAGAGTTAATGTCCCAGAAGAGACCCTTAATAAATGAAGACGGGGGGTAAGAGAATAAACACCCTAGCTTCCAGGCCCCTCAGTGAGAGGATTCCCCAGTGGGATAGAGCCTCAGTTGGCCATAGCAGTAACTGTTCATTTCTGCATCCTGTATGGGCTTGCCTCCCTTCTCTGTCTCACCTCCCCACTCCCTGTCATGTTTCTTAAGATCATCTCCACAATAAATGACTTAAGCTCAAATCGTTGTGTTAGTGGAGAGCATTGGGGGAACCAAAACTAAGACAGTTCTTTTATATATGTCTTCTAGATGCTTAAAATTATACCTTATATATTTTTTCTTACCATCCATAACCCATAGGAGTTGCAGAGCTCATAACAGGAGCTCAAGTACTTGTTGATTTTTAATTCTAGATTATCTCCATTATTTAATATCTCTTCCTGGATCTCCATGAGTTACTAATTAGAACTATATTCCCAGAATTTCAGATAGATGGATCATATCCTTAAAAATCTCCATTCAGAGGATTCTAGGGCTCTGTGTTTGCTCAATCCTATGCTAACAGAGCCAAACACAATATCTGTACTCAGTAATAGTACTCAATAAAAACTTTACTGTCTTATGAACCGAAACCCTGCCCTTCATGTTAAATCAGAATCTAGCATGCTGCAAATTAAACCCTAAATAGTGAGAAAACATTTTCAAACTAATTTTACATAGTAAGTACATCAGTCTAATAATTGTGTTGAGATTTTCTAGACCTGCACTGTTCAGTACAGTAGCCACTAGCCCTCTGTGGCTACTGAGCATGCGACATGTATGAAAGGTATGCCTAAAAATAGGCTTCGTATATTCTAGTCTTTGAACAAGTTATTTAACCTTACTAAGCTTCAGTTTCCAGCTTTGTAGAATGGTATGGTGTTACTTGACCATGTGTTTCATAGAATTGCTATGAGGAGAAGAAATCAAAGAGTGAGAAGGTTAGATTCATGTAGACCAGATTCTGAGATGAGTTCCTGAAATAACCCAGTTTAAGGAGCTGCAGAAGCTTTGACTCTGAGGGACTGAAATATGGCAGAGGGCATCCAGAGTCTGATGAATTATTCTTCCCTCTGTTGAATATCTCAATATAAAGTCTGTAATAGAATATAGACTTAAATATATATTATGACTTAATTTACTTAACTAAGTATGACATATTGGTTAGTATGATAATTATCCCTTTGGGTTTGTTTGTTTTTATAGCTATGCACACATTTTCATTCTTGAGAACCCCAAGGAACAAAATGTTATTGGCATCCTCTCTAGAAACAAATAACAGCTGCATTTGTTTGGGACATTTCCCAGGCTGCTGCTTCCTTCATGTGTGAAGGATGCTGTTGATCCATCAACTCAATATTGAAGAGGGAGATTGGATTCCCACCACCCTCCTTCACCAGCATTCATGCAGCTGCTAGATATGCCATATAGATACTGTACTGTATCTTATAACCTTATGGCAGTGGCCTTAGGCAGAGGGAACACTACTTGCATTGGCCTTTCCTCTAGAGTACGTAGTGATGACCTCGGTGGAGAGAAGTCCTGGGATGTCTCTACTTCTACTAGCCCTGATCTCATTCTGAAATTGCTGTTGTATATGGAAATACCAGACTGTTAAACTTGGAAGAGTCTCAATCAGTGGTTCTCAACTCTGGCTGTCTGTTAGACTCTCTTAAGGAGATTTAAAAAATACTCAATGCCTAGGCAGATTTGATCTTGATATTCAGAGTTAATTGAATTAGAACAGGTCCTGGTATCTAGTACTTTATAAAATCTCTCTATGTCTGAGAACCACTGGTTTAAAATAGGGACGAGAACCACTATCTCTCAATTTCTCATCCAGATAATTGAAGAGAACATAGGCTTCAGATTCAGATATCTTTGAAATTTGAATTCTGCCTATTTATTAATTAATTAAGGACTTGAACAAACTATTGAAATTCTCAATTTCCTTGCTTGTAAAATGGGAGATAGAACACTTAGAGCATTTTGGGGAAAATTAAGTGCATAGCAACTGTAAGTAACTTGAGGATAGGGACCATCTGGTAATAAAAATAAAATCTAATTGAGCAGCTACTATATGTCAGATACTATACTAGATACAGCAACTGGAACATTTACATTGTTTCACTTAAACCTCACAAAACTATATGTGAGATAAAGAACAATTTCATGCAACGAAGAAAATAAGACACAGATAAATTAACCATGTATGCCCAGAATCTCACAGGCTACAGGAAAACCAGGGTTTGAATTCAGATCTTTCTGACTCCAGAGTTCATTAACTTAATTAATGCACTACAGCATCTCCCTAGCCTGTGCTAAATGTTGTGTCTTTAGCCCTTAGCGTGATGCTTTCCATTTGGAAGGTACTCAGTGAGTATCCAGTGAATGGATACAAATAAAAAGATGTAAGGGCATGGCCTACCTGGTGGTAGACAATCAGTTAATGTTCTCCTTTTTGTTGTTCAGGCCTCTTTACTAACACTATCTGATAAAAAAAAAAAAAAGGTTTATCTTCAATAAAGTTTATATTCAATATGCAAAATTATAATGTGCCTTATATTATTGCCATAGCAAAATGAGAAACTGGACTAGCAACAGATCAATCTCATTCTTTCATATTAGGCAAGATACGATTTTTATTTGGAGTATGTTAATAGCTACAGATTAGAAAAACAAATATATTTATGACTTAGACTCCTGTTAATCTTCCAAATTATTATTTGGACACTAACTGTCAACATATTTCATGTATTTCCTACATGTATCCTGAACACAGCTGTGCTAAAACTCTGAGGACTTAATTCAACATATTAAAGCAGTTTGGAATAGTCGGAAATGCATGATATGTGGAGTCAGCAAGTCTGAGTTCAGGTTTTGGCCATTCACCTACCAGCTGTGAAGCTTTAAGCCCAAGCAACTCAAATGAAGTATTCATGCCCTAGAGGTTTGGGACATTATGCTGGAAGGTCTCAGAGATGCAAGATAAATACAATGCATTCATTCATCCATTAAGCAAATATTTATTAATACTAGGCATTGTATTACAAGCGAAATGAACAAGACAAATAAGTACCTTGTTCTCATGGAGCCTTAGGTTCTTCAATGAAAAACTAAATAACATAATTTCAGATACAGACTACTGCTAATTTTTTTTTTAAAAAAAGATAATATGAAGTTATTTTTAAAAGGCAGGTAACAAAGTTTATTTTAAAAGACCTGATAATGGACTATTATTATTAGTTGCCTACGTGGAATCTACTTTTCCCTTTCTAATGGTACGTTGTTTTCAATTAGATGTCTATTGTTGCCATATACCATCCACAAGGTGGGCACTAGTTGGCCTAAGCTAAATATATTCAATTTCCCATTGGTTAAGTGTGGCATGTAACCTAAACAGTTCAATCACGGTAAACCTTGGGATTCTGACATGAAATCCTGGTATCGAAGTTATTTTTTTCTGTTCTTCCTCTCAGAATCAAAGGATAAAGATGTGAAGATGGAAACTGTTGGAGTATATTCACCACTTGGCAAACACCACAGTTATAAGATTCATCAGTAAATACTAAAATTAGTGGACGAAAGGATGATGAGAAACAGGATATTTACATAATCTCAAAATATCTCCTCAAAAGTTTCTTTTGTATTACAAAAGGGAAAATAGCAACATTATAATAGAGAAACATGGAAGGCTCAATTGAGTGATCAAAGTTTGCATCACTGTAATAGTCCAAGTCATCATCATACATCTCTGGTTATGATATACTCAGATTAATACAGCATCACTCTGTGGTATTTGTTCCAGAAACATATAACCTGACATTAAATCATGAGCAAACATCAGACAAATTCAAATTAAGGGCCATTCTACAAAATAACTGACTAACACTCCTCAAAAATGTCAAGGTCATAAAAGACAATGACAAATGATTCCAGATTAAAGGAAACTACAGACACATAACAACCAAATGCAAAGTGTGATCCTGGATTAGGTTTTGAACCAGAAAAGAACATTAATGAGACAATTAATGATATTTGAATAGGGTCTACAAATTAGATAACAGTATTGTATCAGACAAAATGTCCTGATTTTGATCATTGTACAAAGGTTATGTTAGATATTAACATTTAGAGAATCTGGGTGAATAGTACACAGAAAGTCTTTGTGTTATATCTGTAACATTTTGCAAGTGGAATCATTTCAATATGAAAAATTTGAAATATTTTAAAATTAAATTTTAAGATGTGAAAATAAAATCCTCAGCCTTTAAAATGTTTCCATGGGCACCCTTTCCTTAAAACCTTTCCTGATCCCTTTGCTCTTGTAATTCCATACTTATGTTTACTTCTATATCAAAATGGTTTCTATTATGACTCAGATGTTCATATACTGGCAGCCTGTGGGCTACATTGACCTTCAATCCTTTTTATATTTGGCTGATGCAAAATTTTCCCCTACTCCGCCCTGCAAATTTCATTTGTCACAGCTCCCCACTACTCCTTATTGTCTCAAATATCAGGCTGACTTTACTCATTTTTACTACCAGATTTTTTAAAGTAGTTTAAATGTTTTTATCAAATCTTGAAATGTTGTTTAACAAATTAAGCAAAATGTCTTTTCATAGATAACTTGACTTTAGACTCTGTTTGGATAATCACATTCACTGATTCATAGGGTCTGAGTTAATAGACGCTTGACTTTTATTACATCATGAAAATAAATGCTATTTCATTTTTGACTCAGAAATAGCCATTAGTCACCAAATTCTTAACACTGCTCTTTGAGTTTAATAGCAGTTGAGTTCAATCTCAAAATATATGCATTTATTACTCATTTCTCAGAAACCTAATCGGCTCTTGGTTTAGGGATTACATCATCTCTTCCAGAGTCCTCTTCTACCCATAATCCAATCACCTGTAAAGTTTTAAAAATATCAATGCCTAGACTCTCCTTCCAGAGAATCAGATTAAACTCCTATGCAGTAGGGCCTAGGCATTCATATTATTTTTTAGGTTTCCCAGATGATTCTGGGTTTGAGGATCACTGACCTTCCTTGATTATGTTTGAGATGATCAAGCACGCATTGTCCTGGGGAAAGGATGGAACAGGAACTTTGGCAACTTAACAAAACTTATCCCTTTCAGTACCTCTTGATATGTAGGGCAGGTCACTGAGAAAAAATTATACATTAAAAATTCCTGGGCAGCTTGTAAAGTATGCAGATTTCACGGCCACACCCTCATAAATTCTAATTCTGTATTTCTACTGAACATCACACTAATTACCTGTTAGCCACTTCATAGGAGAACCTATGTCTTTCTCTTGTTCAGAACATTATTTCTGAATCTCTTGTCCTGCCTCGTTCATTTCTCCCACCACTTTGCCTCTTCTTAATCCTACAAACTTCCAAATTTATCGCTCGTGTTCCAGTTTCCATTTCAACTTTCCCATTAGACCTGACTTCTGGCATTTCCTTCTTCCTGGTTCCTTACTGACCATAACATGGTCTCCCTCTGTGAATCTGCTTTAGTTTGCCTTGGGAAACTGCCCACCTCTTGGGTCTACCCTGCCTAGAAATTTCTCTACCTTAGTGTCACCTCTCCCATCTTCCATATGCTGGATTTATCCCTATTTGAGCCTCCCTGTATTAGCTGTTTAAAAGGTCACCTTAAAATTTAGTGCTTTGACATACCAAACATGATCCTGTGGAATGACTGGTTGTTTCTTCTAATCTGGAGCAGTTGGGCTGGAGTGGGACTCATTCAAATCTTTGAGACCTCAGCCAGGATGGCTGGGACGGCTTGAGGCCTTGCTCCATGTGATCTCCATGTAATCTCTCATTCTCCAATTGGTCCAACTGGGCTTCTTCATATGGTGGTGGAAAGGCTCCATGGAAGCAGTAAGAGAGAGCAAGCCCCATAAGTGTTTCTTTAAGCTTCTGTTTGCATTATATTTGCTGATGTCCCACTGGCGAAAAACAGTCACATGGCCACATCCAAATCAATGTGGGAAGCGGCTACCTGAGAGTATGAATTGCTGGTGGCCATTACCCAAAAGTAGGCCACAGCCTTCCCCCCAGTTTCAATTATTCATGCCCCTTTCATATGCAAAATATACTCCTTCCCTCCAAAGACCTCCACAAACCTCATTCAACTAAAGCATTAGGCTCACAGTCCCAGATCCTGCAATTTCTATCAAGTCCAAATGGAGCATTTCCTAGGCTGTGGCTCCTCTGAATCTATAAAACTATAAATGAGACAAATAATATGCCCCACACACATTCAACAAACAATGGGAGATAGGGGCAGGATAATCACAGTAAATACTTCCATTCAAAAAGAGAACTAAGGAAAGACACATAGCAGGCACTGATTCATAAGAATTCTGGAATCTTGCCAGGCACATATTGCCAAGTCCTTCTATTCTGAGAGCAGGATACAGTTTATTGGGACCCCAATCCATTGTTCTCCATTGCTCTTGGCCCCTACTTCCTGGCTCTTGGCTTTGCCTTCTGAGACAACCTTCCATTTCCAAAAGAAATAGCCTTTGTTGACCCCTGAGTAGCTTTCTGAGCCTGCTTCTTACTTAAAAATATGTTTGAGGCCCAAAGGCCATTTTGCAGTTTGTGAAATCTCAGATCCTTTTATTCCAAGCTGTCTATGTTTTTATTTGTTTGTTTTTAAATTAACACTTTATTTTTAAGAGCAGTTTTAGTTTCACAGCAAAACTGAAGAAAAGATTCAGGGGTTTACCAAGTATTTCCTGCCTCCACACTTGCATAGCCTCCCCATTATCAATATCCCCCACCAGAGTGGTACATTCGTTACAAATGATGACCCTGCATTGACACATTATAATCACACAAAGTTTACAGTTTATGTAAAGGTTCATTGTTGGTGCTGTAGATTCTATAGATTTAGACGAATGTATTTTGGACAAATTTTTGAATCTATCATTATATCACAGGTATTTCACTCCCCTAAAATACCTGTGCACTGCCTATCTCTTCCTGCACCACCCCAACTGCTGGCAACCACTGATATTTTTACTGTCTCCATAGTTTTACCTTTTCCAGATATTGTTACATATCATTTTCAATACAACTCTAAAATGTTGTAGGTATTCTATTATTTTGACATAACTCCACTACATGCTTCGAAACTACATTCATTATTATTTTTATGACTGGCCTCTCTCTACTTTGGGCATGACTGGTTACTGAGGAACAATAAATACTCTTTAAGATTTTTAGAAGTCCTTTTGTCTTCCTGAGACGTTCCACTGGGAACCACCTTGTAAAACCCAAAACCCCAAATTCAAGCACCAGTAAGGTTCAACAAACAAACAAACAAACAAAACAAGAAGAGATTGTTTCTGCAAGAGTAGAGACAAAGGGAAGACCAGAAATTTGCAATAGCACAATCCAGGATACTTAGTTCTCATTGGATGCTGTGTGGATGGGTTGAATCCTATTAAAAGCACAGGGCTGGGCAAACAGCCAGAATATGACAGCTGCTCTCTCAACATATATTCAGTTTCCTGAAGTATTTTATTTAAAATTATTTTATAAATATGTTTGTAGGTTATTTCATGGTATTTGTCATATATTATTTTAAATGGCTGAATGGTTCTTCATCAAATTAATATGTCATCATTTACCATTCCCTTATAGAACCTTATTTAGGCAGTTTGGGTTTTTTGCTGATAAAATAACTCTGCTCGCTATCATCATCTTCATGCATTTTTAACTTTTTTTTTATTATTGATTTTGATATATGTTCTAGTCTTTTAAGAATTGGATCACTGGGTAATAGTGTAGAAACATATTTGAGGCAAGTGAACTAAGTGTTGTCTAGAAGAGTTGTGCCAATTTATAACACTGTCATCAGCCTACCTGCTTCCCTAAAGACTATCATCATTGATCTTTATCATTTTCTTTCTTTTCTAGAATTTAGCAGACAGATGGCATCTCATGGTTTTAATTTGCATTTCTTTTACTTCTAAGTAGAGCAATCATGTTCCTTTTTGTTAATTAATCCGAATTAAGTTTTCTTGTGTGAGGTCTGTTCTTCCCATTGTAGAGTGTAAAATTAACATTAGGTCCAGCTGCAAATGACAAAAAAAAAAATTTTTTTAAATAAAAAATTTAACCGTGGCTTTTTCTTTCTCACATAAAAGAAGTCTGGGGACAGTCCAGTGCTGCCTGGGCTCTCCGAGTTGTCAGGGACCCCGGTTCTGTAATCTTTTCGCTCTGTCATCCTCAGCAAAAGCGTAGAAATGGGTGTGTAGTGGTGGGAAAATATTGCTCTGTGAAGTCAGGTTCTCTCTAATCCTGGCTCTTGCTGATGCTTGACTCTTAGCCCTCTCTCATAGACGTTCCATGTCCTCCCCAAATTTTCAACATTTTTCAAAGCCTCACTCAGATCTCAACTCCTCTGCGGCCTTCCTTTATCAGCCCAAGTATTTATTACTCATTTGAACCAAGATAGGTCTTGTTAGGTTATCATTTCTATATGTGCAGTTGAAACAAATTTATGGAAAATAAGCGTCGTACCTTACATTTTTCAGTGGCCAGCACCCCTAACCTATCTAGTCTTCCATATTCTCCTATCTCAATTTAGAAATCTCTGACTCCTCCCAAATATCCGTTTTTGGTAATCCTCAAGTCTGGGGCAGAACTCCAGTCAATTAGCATATCTATAGAAATGCAGGCTGGAACCCAGACAGAATCAGGGAGAGAAGCAGAAACATTTCACCCTGTTACATTGTCACTCCACAGATGTCATGCAACATTTCGCTAAATATAATATGCTGTAATAAAGCCAATGGCTTTATTAGGCGGGTCGTAAACTACAACTTGATAAAATTATAAGTGAATTAGTTCTTTTATAGCTACAGAAGTTTTCAGCACATCGCTCATTCAGATCTAATGGCTCCGCTTTCAGAAAGTTCTTGACACTTCTTTAAGTTATCAGGCTGAGGCTTGAAGAAGGAGGAACCCCAGGATTTCTGAGTCAAAGAAACCGCAGGGGATCCAGGTGCTTGGGCGTTCTTATTCGTTTGCCAGAAGGGAGGCCCTTCAGCCTAAAAATACCTGCACAGGGAGCTGGGGCAGGGAAAGGAAGAAGCGGAGTGGGAGGTGCAATGGGAGGAGTTTGGCAAAGAAGGTGAGAGGGTGCCAAGGGAATCTTGTTTTGCTTAGAGATGTGGCCTAAGGCCAGTCTCTTTCCTTCTCTCCTTGTAGAGCTCAAGATCGAGGAGTCACCATCTTCTTCCTTTCTTCTTTCCAAAGCTTGTTCTCTTGTGCTGCTCTGGCAATCCTAAAGTAGCCAGAAGACGTGGGAGGGGAGAGAAAGGGGTGAGGTGAGCACCAAGGGGGCTTCTCGGTTCCAATACCAGATTGCTCACCTGCTGAGGCTTCCAGCGCTGTCCAGTTCTATGCTTATATATATCATGAACACATCTGAGAAATCCCATTCCTCTTCCTACGTGACTCTCTCAGAAGCTGGGCTTTGGAGAGCCTTCTGAGCTATGGGCCAAAGTTAACTGTGCCTAGAAAACTGAGGTTATATTTGAGAGGTGTTTCTGGTTGGCTTCTTAGGTATTTGTAGCTTATTGTGTGTGGAAATCCTGACATACTGAAGAAGCTTCAGGTGGAGGGAAAGAATGAAGAAAGAATGCAGAAGGGAAGAAGACAGGAGTATCCTTACCTACTTCATCAACCAGAGGCAAGGCCTTTAGAAATTGTCTGCCTTTGGATTGCAAATGACATATCTGGACTTTCTCAGCTCATCAGATCTCATGCACATCTTACCAAGTGATCTGAAACCAAGATCAAGGATCCCTGGGAACAAGAATTGTGCCTGAAAGATTGATGGTTGGGAGAGAGGAAGACAAAGAAATGGGCAATTAGAACTTGGAGGAAGACAACTCTCACTGGCTTGTTAAAATGGAGACTTCAGATTTTGGCTTGAAGGAAATGGATATTGGGGTAGGCAGAGTCAAGAGACAGATGATGGACAGAGGGTGCCCCAGAGCAACCCACTGTTAGGGGCATACAAAGTTACATCAAGGAGTACACAGACATAGGTAATTTTAATAGAATCAATTTCCAGATCCTAGTCTCCATATGTGCTCTTTCCTAAAACTGATCCCTCTGAGGCACATCCTGGGTGCCATGCCAGTTCTCATCTCGCATCTCCCCTTTTGCAGTGGTCCTGTGGCACTTTTCAAAAGGAAGGTTTCCCCATCATGTAGGCGGCCTCTCACTACAGTACACTGCCTTCCTGAGGAAAATCTTCCAGACTTCAAGTAAGAGAAAGTGAAAGATTAAGATTATAGTTTCAAATTAAAGTAAATATTTTCTTAAACATTTACTCAGTCTCATGGGGGAACAATGCCCTTTAGCTTTTGACAAAAGATTATTGTGTGTTATAAGCCCATATTCATTTTCTAAATGTGGGTGAGAACCTCCTGCTCATTTCAAATTTCTGCACATTTAATGCTGGTAATTTTTACAAAATATTGTTTTATTCTAACAATAAGCTATATTTATTTAACTTTAAAAAGTTAGTTTCCTTTTTTATTTTAATATTTTATTTTATTTTAAAATTTAAAAATTTTTTATTGTAAAACTTTATAATTATGTTATTTCAGCCAATTATATACTAATAAAATTATAATGATAAATCAACCTAGGATATTGATTAACATGAAGAGTCTTATGGTGACAAGAAATTTTAACTTTCACTTTGAATTAATAGTAATAATAAATAATCTAGAAAAATTTAATATGTAAAATTTTAACCTACACACATATTTTACTACTGAGTATTATGATATAATGATCAAGAAAACATTTCAAGCTTAAAAGTATTTATACTAAGATAAAATTCTGTGGATAGTATACATGGACATATGAGTATAAGGAAGAATAATAAATGCTGGAATTTTTCTGGCTATTAAAGAGCTTATTTATGTTTTTGAATAGATGAAGGTGGGTACTCAATACATTTAATCAAGTAATTCAATAATTTTAAAGGTCAATGTGTCAGAAGTTATATATTTCTCAATTACTTAAACTTGCAGTAAAAATTTGATATGTAAACTTGAAAATGTATGAGGAGGATACATAGTTTTTCGAAAAATGTTACAAGATCCTGGAAAAGAGCGTTCATAGATCTCAGATGAATGCAGAAAGGGAAGGGGATGGAGAGGACGTGTCAGCCCACTCTGAGATTTTGCCTGGACATGGGATTGGGCCCCTTGTCATTTCTGGGCTGTCTCTGCCTTGTTGTAAAGATGTCTTGACTGGCTTTCCAAGAGAATATGAAGCAGAGGGACCCTGAGTTGAAACACTTCATTCTCTAGAGGGCTTGCGAACTGGCGTTTTGATGGACTACACTCAAGTATCCTGAATATAATGTGCTCTGCAGTTCATTCTGTAGTGGTCACAACTCTACAAGAGAAACATCTGGTGGAATAGGACATGGTAGTGGGGTAGCTAACCCCTTATAATGCTAACACCCGGTGAAGCTATCGTTTAAGTGAAAAGATTTGTTATTAAAAAATGCATAATGGAACATGTAGAAGAAGATTGTTCTATCAGCCTTCGTGGCCTAGAGCCCTAGGAGACTCGAAGTATAGGATTTAGGTTTCTCCATGCTCAGGATCCCAGGCAGAGATGAGGTTCTTAATTCCTCTGTTGGTGGGGATGGCTCACCACTCTCCTTGACTTCATCTGCCATCTGCTAGTGCTGCCTGCTCAGTCCATTTCATCCTCATTTCTTGTCGTTCTTCAAAGTGTCACCACTTGGCTTAAGATGTTTGCCAGCAAAGTCTGTTTGGGCAGAAGGTACACTGGGTTCTCTGGATCTAAGTAAAAGCCAGTCCCTTTAGAAGCCAGTTTCCCGGCGGCTCCAGAAGTTATTTTGTACGGTGTGCCCAGTTCTCACAAGGAGAGGCTGTGTCCTGGAGTGTTGACTCTGGGGCTGCCCTAGCTGGAACAGGGCAGGTGGGAGGGACTCCCTGAGCCCTGCTGAGACACCCTGTTGGCAAGTGGAAACGAAGGGAGTTCTCAGGCAGCCAGCCACAGCCTGTGGTCCACAGCTCTGAAGGCCAAAGAGAAAGCTTGAGGGTGCGAAGTGGAGTAGCATCTCCAGTTGAAAGTTAAAATAATAACTTTCTCAGTTTGCTTTTTTCTCAATAAAACCCAAAGTCGCCTTTATAATGGGAGGGTATCGCTGTGGTCTTCAAGGTGGGGGGTGAGGTCAAAACTGTTTCCATAATGATTAAGACTTTTTAAAAAAAATATTTACTTTCTCGTGAGTACGTAGGAGAGGAAAAAGTCTTCCTCAACCATCTTAGGCTTCCTGGCTGGGTCTAAAAATGAAACTGACAAAGACAGATTAATAGGAGAAAAGCCTACACATTACACTGAATTTTTACATGGGTATGGAAGTCTTCATGAGAGAATAAAGCAGGAAGAAATGACAAGAGCAGGAAATTTTTATGACTTTTAGACAAAGAATCAATAAATTTATAAAGAATTGACAAAACGAAGAAGTTGGGGCTAGGAGTAGGAATGGTGAAGAATAACTGGAAATATAAAGGTTAGTTTAACAAGATTGGTTTGCAGATTCTTCTGGTGGCTTCTCTGGGCTAATGAGTCTGTGTTCAGTAAAAGGAGATTTTATATCCTGCCTTTAGGCAGAAAAGGGGGAGCTTTTTTGTATTTATTGGTTCTTATTTGCTTTCAGCTCAAAGTGATTTTTATGTCAAAGAGCCATATTTTGAGGTGACATATTATGGTTTCCTTTGAGTATATTGTGGAATTTTTCAGAGGCCCCTGTCATGACATAATGACTTCATTGCTCTGATGACAAAAAGAACGTGTGCTTTTGAATTCTTATGTTTTAAAGATTTCCTGGTTTTCGTTTTTATTATAGTAAACATCAGTAGATATAACCCAATAGATACAACAAAAGCTTTTTGGGGTTTTCAATACTTTTTAAGAGTGCTAAAGAGTCCTAGGACCAAAATGTTTGTGAATTGCTGCCTTAGAGTTTATATTTCAGCACCTATTTTGTAGATTTGGAGAAAGAGTTCTCAAACTGGGGATCAATTGCTCAAGAGCTTGAGGCAGAGTCAGGAAGAAAACCACACACCACACTGTCGAATCAGTTTGCAGATTAACCGCTGGCCACAGCGGTGAAACTCATACAGTTGTGTACTTCTCTCCAAGTATACGAGGCAGAAGTTTGCCTCCCTTTCCACCATCCATGGCGAGGAAGGGGTCTTCTAATATGAGAATTCAGCAAAACAGCACTGCAGGAAGCCATTGATGTCAGCAAAATTAGCAAAGTAGGGTTCGTCTGTGCTCCTCTCTGAAGGATGTTAGGTTTCTCTGGATGGAGCCAGGAGCAGGTCAGTTTAGGATGGGAGCAAATGAGATTGAAGGCAGACTAATCTGCAGCAGACTCAGTTTGGACTGAAAAGTGACAAGATGGGAACAGTCAAGGTCGGTTTTGCCTTATCTTTTGAATTCCAATTGCAACCCTGAATATGTTCTGACTAAGCTTACCTTCTTTCTGTAAATGGGCTGTTCCCATGGCCCTTTCAGGTACATCATGGGACATAACACTTGGGGCGCACATAAGAGGAGCTTTAGAATTATCTAGTTCATTTACCCATTTATTCAATGGTTTTTGTCAAGTAACTGCTGCACACCTCACACAGGTCTGGAATTTAGGAATAAAGCAGTAATAAGACATACCAAAGCCCTTTTCTCACGGAGACACCTTCTAGCAGGATGGTCCAACCCCTCCTTTTTAGATGCCAGAGGCTCAGAGTGGTGAGGTGACTTGTCCAAAGTCACACAGCCAGGTGAGAAAAGAATTTGCTGAGTATCATGTGCCTGGTCCCCTGGGGGATACAACAGAAATAAGTGACCCAGTCCATGCCACAAAAGAATGTATTAGAGAGATGAGACTTATATCCAAGGTAATATTATGAGGATTTACAAGGCAAAGGCTAGGTGAATAAAGTAATTGTTTAATTGCTTTAATCACTTAAGGGCAGTTTTTATGCAAAAAAAAAATTATTCAGGGGGTTAGTTTTTTGTGTTTGTTATTTGTTTCTTTAAGGTTTAAATTTCCAAGCTACACATTTAAAATCATTTTTTTTCTTTTTTTCTTTCTTTCTTTTTTTTTTTTTTTTTTAGGCGAGGCCACCCTCACAGATTGCAGGGACCTTGTCAGCTTACAACCCCCCTTTTTTTTTATAGATTGCAAGGACCTTGTCAGCTTACAACCCCTTTTTCTTTTATATTTTACGCCTACAGCACCTGGTCCTCCTAGGTGGTCTCCCATCCAAGAACTAACTAGGCCCAACCCTGCTTAGCTTCTGAGATCAGACGTTAAAATCAGTTTCTTAATCTTAAATTCTATTTATAAATAGGTTAAGATTTAAAAATCTAGCAAATTTGAAAAATAATTTTTGAATACTTTAATAGGTTTTGTCACTTATAAATTCAAGTAAACAACTTTAAATATTTTAAACTGCATGTACAAATTTAATACATTTCATTTCCTTTTTGAGTAATAACTCAATTGTCTGACGTAACAAAACGTCCTGAGTTATACAGTAACCTCTTAAAGAATTAGTAAATCACAATCTTATAAGTGTGGTGAAGCTTGATTTATCTTAAATGTTCCAATGCTATATAATGCTTAGTGAGATTTCTACTTAAAACAAAAAATCTAAGTTAGTTAATTAAATTTTAACTTGAAATTTCAACAGCAACCTATTTATAATTCACATAGGCCAAATTGTCCTAAATGTTCACATATCTAAAATAGCAAATGTGTACAGATTCCTAAGGCAAAATATTAGTACTATTGTTTTTGATACTCAAACATTTCTATGTCCAAGTTTAACTCTTTCTGAAATAAGACACATTAGGAAATAATTTAGATCATTCTATCGTATTCTGGGAGTTACTTTCCCATGGAATTTTGGGTGTTGCTTTTTCAACTTGCTAGGGGTTGCATAGCGAGAAGAGATTTGGCCCAGATACTGACTAGACCCTTACCTTACCTGTTGCCCTGATATTAAGAACACTCAAAGCGGTGTCCCCAGGCGTGGCTTTTATATTTAAGTTTGACTAACTCGATTAACTAACTTGATACAACTAATTATGCTGCTGTTCGGGGAAAATTTCAACTTCCACTCAAACTGGTCATTTGCTGGGATTTTGCTTCTTGTTGGATCTTAAGATACGGAAAAGTATTTTATGCCAAATGTAAAACATCCTTGAATCGAGAGAATTCTGCACCGTTCGGTCTCCCCTATTTTTAGAACCTCACAACTCTTAGGAATATTAAGATGTTGATGTGTGTTCTACTGACAGTAGCGAGTCATTTCCATATGTGACAAATGAACAGCCCTACCTTTCCTTTAAAATCACATTATAACATGAGGCCTTGGCCTTAAAGGAATTTGCAGTTATATATATTTGCAGTTATATATATTTTTTCTCTAACGCTATCATTAGCTTCTTAAAGAGTTATATTTTGTCAAACATATCTCTTGGAATGCCCCCCCCCCCACTCCACACCCAAACTTAGCACAGGATGCCCCATACATTTGTTAGGAATTTAACAAATGTTTGAGGAATTAAATAAGAAACTATGATGAAAAAGTAGACTCAAGTGGAAAATTGATGTCAAGTTGATTGAGTAGAGACATACAGTGAAGGTTAGTCTTTAAAGAAGTTTAGCAATAAAGAGGATGTAAACTGATGGAAAGGTCTAAGTAAGAATTCTGTAGGTTGATGGGAACAATTGATTTCAGAGAATATAATAATAACAAAAGAAATTATTGAGTGCTTGATATATGCCTAACTCTCTTTTAGATGTTTTATATGTATTAACTCATTGTCTCAACACCCCATAAGGTTGATATCATTATTATTGCCATTTGCCAGAATGAGGAAACTGAGGCACAGAGAGAAGTGATTTGCTGTTACACTGTTTGTGTGATGATTTACTTTAAGATATTTAACTTGAGCTCCCCGTAGCAGTTGAAGTCTGCTAATCAGGAATCCACACCCCAGAGGTGGTCATGTCATCTAAACCTCTCTCCCCAGTCTTGCTGGCTGGTCCTGCTGTCAGAGTATTGTTCTGTCAACCTGAAGTGGCTCTTTCATGCAAGGTGCTTGTGGAAGTGTTTGAGGATGGAACAGGGCCAAACCAAGCTTACACAAATAGATTTGGGGTAACAGTTTTGTGCCTGCTTGCCAATAAATTCTTGTACCTTTAGCAGAATTTGAGCTAAGACTTGCTGCCATGATAACATGCACCTGTTAGTGAAGTTGTCAGGGACTGCTGTACCTCTGATCACCAGAGGTTACTATATCTGCCAGGAACCCAGACAACTGCCTAATTATCCCATTGCTGAGGCAGCATCAGCAGCCCCTCGTTACATGGGTGATAAATGGCAGTGCCAATGCTCATTCCCAGGCTTCCGCCTCCCTAATTAGCATACCTCGCTGCCTCTCTATAAGAGGAGATTGAACATAACCAAGTAGGGTGTTAACAAAGGGGCAGAGATTTTAGGCAAAGGGCAAAGCTAGAAACAGTAGTATTTTAAGGGGAAAGATTTCTCTGTGTCAGGAAAGGAAGAGCTGAAGACAGTGGATGACTCTTTAGGTAAATTTAAAGTCAGAGGGAGGAAGCAGGTTTTACCTGGTAGATTCTATTTCTCTGGTGAAGTAGGAATCTAGGACTTTGGTTGAAAGTAAAGAGGTGGGATTGGTAGACAAAAGTCTCTTTTGTTTCTCTCATTTATGTTCTTATGTAAAGCAGGACTGTCCAGGACCAGGATTGTAGAGCTTCTCTGAAGGGAAACCTAGGAAGCTAAGTTTGACCCTAGGATCAAGACAGGGCATTTGCCCCAACCCTAGGTGCCTATCAAAATGTCAAGGTCATCCAAGAGGAGGCCTAGGAACATGCTTGTCCTTTTCATGATCAGAAGAAGAGGAACAAAGTGCAGTCGGAAGACTAAGTAGGCAGAGACACCCTCGCAGCAGGACTCAGCCAGTCTGGAAGGGGAAGATGAAGGGGCACTTTGCTGTTCCTTCCCAAAGTGCATGGGAGAGTTCAGGGTGCCTGTGGTGAATTTTAAAATTCTTCAAGGCCAGAGATTAGGACAGTGAGTTCTGGAGAATATGAAATGACTCTGCCTTTTGTTTCTCTCCAAGAGCTGATGAATAATTCAAGACAATGGTAAGGAAGTGGGCTGGGTAAGACAGATCAGCTCAGAGCAGAGACATCCTGGTGGGTTGCCATGGGACTGAGTTCTCTATCCATCTTGTATACTCCTTAGTGTCCCTGGCACTGATCCCACATGACTTCCCTGGAGCCATGCTCCTTTTCAGCCAAGGGGATGAATGCCTGCTATAGAAAGGCCCTGGAGGAACTTAAAAACTCAGGCGCAGACAACTAGGCGAGAAGAGGCCAGCTGACTCCCTCTCACATTTGCATTGAATTGAGAGGACAAATAGGGGCATTGCCATGGGTAAGCGGGTTGGCTGGCTTGGGAATCCCACGGACCTGCTGGACCTGACTTCTGCCTGCCCGCGGGATGGCCATGGGCTTCCTTTCCCACTCATAGGAGATAGTGACACAGGGACAAAGCCCACTTTACAGGCCCTTCCCATGTACCCACCTTTGATCTAGATTTATTCATCTTCATTTGACAGAGTAGACATCAAGAGCCCTCAAATACAGCAGATGCTCACTTCCAGCTGGAACTAAATTCACACACTGGCAAAGCAGACACCTCATTCAGAGAGATAATAATCAAATTGTCTGGACTTTGTCTCCAAATTCAGCTGTCAGTGTGTTGTCATTGTATCCTATAACACTAAGAAAATACCTTTGAGGCACTTGAAATGCACAAAACACCACACTGCTTCTCTTATAAGAGCAATTATGCAAAGGTCCTGGCACCAATATTCAATTACCCAACAGAAGAGCTGGCTCCTGATCTCTGAAGGCTTCTCACTGCTTTTTTCACCTTCTGGAATTCTGTCTTAGGCAGCCACACATGAAGCTAAAGAAAAGAATGTCTGTTCAATATAATTCAACTTCAAAGTAAAAAATTTTCATTTAGTTTTCAGTTAACAGTATTCAGCTTTATTGAAGTGTGTCGTAGCAACTCAGTCATAAACTAATTTCAAAAACACTGGCAGCCAAATCAAGGTCTTGCATGGGACAAAGGAGTCGATGTTGATTTCAATAAACCTTTCATTAATCTTTAGCAATATTCCCCAAAATACAGAATAAGGAACAGCTGTGTGGCTGCAAATCCTACTCAACCACTCAACCCCTGGCAACTTAGAGTCAGTCATTCCCTGGAGTAAGTGCAGTCTGATAACTTTTTGGTCACCCAGGGAAAATTAAGCATCTTATTTCATTAAAACAGATGTCTTCACTTTTTTTTTTTTTGTAGAATAGTACTCCCTGTTATTTTCCCAAAAATATGTGTGGGGGTAGGAGGAATGATGAGGGAAGTCTTAAGAGACAGAGAGAGAAAGAGAGAGTGAGAGGAACTCGTGTGTGTGTGTGTGTGTGTGTGTGTGTGTGTGTGTGTGTGTGTTAGCGAGTCAGCGAGTCAGGGAGGGCCACTGGGAGAGGAGTTACTGTTTATGAAGACAGAGCATTAGGAATCCACTCATTTATTTAGGAAGCCAAGATCAAGCGCCCATAGAACTGCTGGGATTTAGGAATGAGATAAATTAAGGCAATAACAATAATGATAACAGAGCACTTTCTATGACTAAGTTTTATTCCAAACTACTAAGGTCTGAGTGTTTGTGTCTCCCCACAATTCATATGTTAGAACTTAACTTCCAAAGTAATGTTATTAGGAGGTGGAGCCCTCATTAATGAAATCAGTGCCCTTATCAAAGAGAGCTTTCTTATCCTTTCTTCCACATACGACACAATGAAAAGACAGCCATCAGTGAGAAAGCTGGCTCTCATCAGCCGCCGAATCTGCCAATCCCATCATCTTGGGCTCCCTGGCCTATGTAACTGTGAAAAATATGTTATTTATATGCCACCCATTTTATGGTATTTTTGTTATAGCAGCCTGAATGGACTAAGACATAAGCCTTTATATATTTTGGGAAATGTGTAATCTGGCAAGGAAGAACAACATATACTTAATTAACAATACAACACAGGAGAATGTAATCAATATTGTAAGAAAAAAAGAGCTATGGAGTTGCATATGAAGGAGATATAAATTCTGAAGGTGAAGTTGGAAGATAGGAAAGTCTTCCTGGAGAAGAACATTTGTGTTGGCAGCCCTAGCAGACCCAACTGCCACTCAAAGGGATGGTAATATGGCAGGGGCTCTCACTCCTCAGGCACTACTTCGGATACTGTGGCACATGTTGGATAAGCATTTGCCTTCTTCTAATGTAGAGAGGTTGGAAGGTTGAACATGACTCTTCCAAGGCTCCCTTGCAGCTACGGCTCTAAATGAGAATGAAAGTCTTCTGAGGAGCTGCTCTTGCATGAGATTCAGACAGCAGATGTGAAGCAGAGGCTGTCCTCTATGGTGGTGGCCAGCAAGTCAACTCCAACAGATCTGAGTGTTGCAACATCTGGACTCCAGGTACCAGCTTCACAAGGTGAGAAGGTTGAGGCAGCAGCAGCCTGTTCTCTGGGTGCGACCACTGGATTGACCTTGAAACCAAAAGTCCATTGGCAGCTTCCTGACTTCTGCTCCTGCAGCACTTCCAGTCTGAAATACCTAGAGAAGTTTATGTGTCCTGGACTGAACCTCGAGAAAGAGAGATGTATTGAATGACAATTAACAACTCCTACAGATCAATAATAACATAGAGAAAGTTACAGCTAATCTGGTCATGGTCACATTTATAGCATCCATTTGTTAGCCTCCGAAAAGATGGCCTCTGTTCCACCATCCAGTGTCCTATCATTGATATCCAGCAGCCCATCCTTGCAGAGACTCATATTAGTGACAGCTCTGTTGACTCGCCGTCTCTCTTCCCTTCCTTAACACTGTTTCCTTCTGGATATGCTCTTTCCACAGCTGTTCCTTCTCTGGCTTTTTCTCTGAATTCTCTTTTCTTCTACCCCTGTCAAACTGCATAAGACCTCAGCCCTTTGCACTTCTATCTTTGTGCTCTCTCCCTTAGGAAAAATTTATTCATTCTTTTGTCACTTCTTGATTGTCAAGTATGTGCTAAGTGTAATGGGCAATATTAAGAAGAGTGGCAAGACTCCTGCTCAAGGAATTTATCGTTTAGTAAAAGAGATAAGTCAAGTATATAAAAAGCATATTCTAGAATAATGAGTATTATAGGAAAGGTACCAAAAGGGCTTTGCATTTGAAGGTCAAAAATCAAAGAGGTTTCATGAAGAAGTCAGCTTGGGAACTGAACCTGAGAGGGCTTCAATAGGTGAAAATAGAACTCAGAGAAAGGAAAGCTTTTTAACAAGAGGGAAATGGCATGAGAAAAGTTGAATAGAAGTGAGAAAGTACAAGATATGCAGGAAAATTTTATACTGATATCTGTAAAGCGATCTAGTAGTTAGATTTTAGGTTCCATGAGGTCAGGAACCTTGTTCACTAGCTTGTTTCTATCTCAGAATTCAGCACTGTGCCTAGTACATAGTAGGCATGCAATAAATATTTATTGGTTGAAAGTCTAGAATGATGGATATTCCCTCCTGTTGTGCCAGTGGATGAGTCCACTTCAGAATGCTGAAGCTCTCTCCATTCACCTGCTGCACCTAGGCCACTAAGAGTCAACATAGCCCCTGAATTAAGAACTCCAGATGCCCACATTTTTCGTATACTCCAACCAAAGAGCTTCCTCCTTACTTTACTTTCTACTCTTCTGTAATTAACCAATCCACAGTACTTAAGTTTCCACCAATCATCAACTAATCTTGATGGTTCTATCTTCAAGATATATGCAGAATATGACCACTTTTGACCACCTTCTCTACTACTGCCCAGTTTCTTGCTTACTTTCCACTTTGACCCCCAACAAAGATAGCAGCTAGAGGGATCCTTTAAAGAATATAAATCGCAGCACATCATACCCATGCTCTTCCCATTTCCCACGTTCTATGGGCCTTATGTGATCTGGACCCCTGCTAACTTTAGGAGGAGCCCCTACACTCAGTAGAAGAGTAATAACTCTCCTACTCCTGTTCATTGCATGCCAGGGTATTTCTTTCTCACACGTGGTGAGACATGCACTTTAGTCTCTTTCCTACTTTGTTCCAACTCTTGCCTATTACACTGAAACATATTTCTTTTTCTCCTTTCTTGGTTTCATTTGTGAGCCAAAAAACAACTGTATTAAGTCTAATAAACTTGAGAATACTTATACTGATCGAACTACCCTGGTGTTTGGAATGAAATTAGATTAAACTAAGAACCAATGTTGGCGTCTTCTGGTTTGCTGGAATGTCATGTCCTCAGAGTTCTTTATGCATCCCCATGGATGTTTCCTTCTTCTCCCAGAAGTAACCTGCTATTCTTTGGGTTCTAGCCTCCTTCAAGTTATAGAATCTTTCTAAAATAAGTTCTTCCTTCGGATTACTGTTGTTATGATTTGTTTAAGTAGTAGTATAAAAACAGGTTTTCTTAGTTCTTTCTTTTGCAATAAATAATTTTCACCAATAAGTAATTAGAGATTCACGACATTACCTTTAGGATATAATCACCACTTATTACGTCGTTTCTGTGGAAAAGCCAACTAATTTATTATGAAAGAAAGGAAGGAGCAAAGAAAGATCATTGCATAAAAATGAAAATTATTTAAGGAATACATTCATTAACTGCCTTTTTTTCCCTTTTTTTGGAGTCATTTCTGGGGGAAGGTGAGATGATCTTGGTCCCCAATGTCAATCAATTCACAATATAAAGGAGGGAGCAAAGCATCTACTCACACACACAGAGAAACACACACACATACACAATGAAGCAGTGACAAATTTCAAACGAGAGCAGGGCACAAAGAGTCCATATTAATTAAGGTAAATGGCCATGCCAATGAAAAGCCCTTGCCTCTCCAGCACAGAGTTCTCAGAAGCCAAAGAAGAGAAAAGCTTCAGAGAGCTTAAGTCAGATCCGTTCAGAGGAGGGAACACTCCTGGGAAACTCACTGTTTCATTTCACAGCACACCTCCTTGTGCTGGTGCTGTGGGCCCCTGGTAATCTATAAAAGGCAGGCAGACAGGACATTTATTTTGAGTTTGTGAGTCCTATACAGAGAGTCTAGCCAGGCTAGGTAAGTGGAAATAAAGGGATGGGCTAGGGCCAGGATTTTAGAACTTGAAAATACTTTGCTGCCTCAGAGAGTGTCTGTAATCTGACCATGATGACAATTGGCTGAAGGCCTTAGCAGATGCATTTCCCAAGCATTTTCAGACTTAATGAGCCCAGAGAGCATCTCGTGGGGTAGGGCAGTCATGTTATTGCCAGATTACGGTAAGGAAATGGAGAAATCTAAGGGCATGAGTGAATGATGAGGACATCAGGAGTGAGCATCTCAGCCTGAGTTCTCTTAAAAACTTTTGCTTCCAGGAGAGACAGAAAAAAAGAGTGGCTTCAAGTGTGAGTGTGACTTCAGGGAAAAGGGAGGTGATTTTCCAAGTGTACATTTAGTGCCTTGCATCCGTGTTTTCACGTACACCCATGAATGCTGCCCGAACCTGCAAAAACTACCTCCTCGCAGTGGACATTCGTCATGCCATCTGGCTGTCCAACACTTTCCAGGACCCTTCCTCGGCTTGAAAACTTTCAGATTTATGCCCCAGGCAGAGCCAGAAGTTCATTTTCCCAAATTATTTTGCAGGGAGAGTGAAGCATGGGTCTAGTCTCCTCAGATGCACCCATGCGAGACTTTGATTAAGTCTTTCGAAGTGTTTCTAGAGTCGAGAGTGCTGTGTGGAAGATTTCTGACAGAGACACTTGGTCTGCAGAGGTAGAGTTTGTGGTGGTCTCAGTGGCAGTTCCCCTGCAGTGCTGTCACTGCAGAGTTTCTCGTGAAGCAATAATTAGAATGTTGGTCCTAGCCGAGTAGCCTCCAAGCCTAATTATCTAGCCCTTTCAGATATTCTGTGTAATAGCCAATATAGTCCAGGGAATACAAGTGAGGTAGCTACAGCGAATTCTGTTGTTTGCAACCAAGAGCTCTTACTAATATTCTTTGCACATATAGGCGATACCAAAAAACTCAGTAGTCAAAATGAATATTTTAAAAAGTATTTAGGTATTCCAACCTTGCAAAAAAGTATGCATGTGTTTACCTTTATTTTAAAGTCAAAGGAATGGAGTCTCAGAGACATTTACTAATGTACTCAAGTGATACAGTACACCCAGATTAAAACTAGAACCAGGCTTTCTGACTCCTGGTTCGGTGCTTTCTCCACAAACACATACAAAAACTACTTCATTGTGTAAGGAGACTGGAGTCATATTCTTGATTGAATTTAACTAGAAATTCTCAAAAACATTAAAAAAAATCTAAGTGGTTGTTGGCATCGGGTACTCACATAACCACGAACAGAGCTGAGACGAGGGAGAGGAAGTTCAGCATTTAAAGGAGTGCTGAAAATGCGGTAATCAAGATAATACTTGAATGCAATATTTCAAAAATCAAAGTAAAAAAAAAAATCCTTGACGAATGAAATATCAAAATTTTAAATGAAAACAGGACCAAGATGACTGATTTTTCCCTTTATCTCAAGTTCTGATATAGTTAATGCTCCTGTCATTAGAGAATTTATATATATTATTTTAAAACAAATTAATAGCACAGATTAAACTACCCAATTACCTACTAAGATATTCAAAGTTTGAATCTTTTTCCACCTGGTATGTGAATTTTCTCCAACAGAACACATAGCAGCATCTCTCTGTGAGCATTCCTGAGCTCGTAAATTTGGATTAGATCAGAATATCCATGTCCAGACCTGTCTGGATCTTGCAGAAATATTAGCTCTGGCTGAATATCTAAAATAACAGAGAAGCAGAGACCAAAAGAAACACAAGGGGACATAAGATTAATTTTTAAGGAATATCTGGGCTGTTAGCTGTCGAGCACTTCTAAATAAGTGCCTTGATAAATCATAATGATGATAATGGCGATTAACATTTATTTGACATTATGTGCCAGAGATTGTTTTAGACACTTTAAATAGCCAATGCTACTTACAATCCCTGAGAGGAAGGAACTCATATGAGAAAAGTGTGTTTGAAGTCCCTAGTCAGCAAGTGGCAGAACCACAATATTAGCCCAGGTCTGACAAGCTCCAAGGCTGAAGTCTTTCTGCCATAGTTTCCTTTCAAGAAAGTGGATCTCTTCTCCCCCAGAAATCAAAAAGTCTGAGGGCTATGGAGCGGCAGGACTGGATTTCCCCAGCAGCTCAGTGGACATCGTTGGACTGATGTCCTGGGGACTCACCTTCTCTTTGATGCGTGATGGAAGCAGTAGAAAAAGGGAAAGCAGTGACCTTCAAACCTGTAATATCTGTCTGTCCAGTGACCTGGCACCATGGAATTATCCCTGCCATGTTGTAAATTTTGTCAGGTCCCAAAGGATAGTCTCACATACCTTTATGATCATTACATAAACCTTGAAGTTCTGGTATGAGAAGAACGTCTTCAGAAGGCGTTCTAAAACAGATGGGAAAACTGAGGCCCAGGTAACTAAAGCAATTTCAGTGGTAAGGCTGGGACAGGAAGCCAGCTTTCTCAGTCGCCAAGTAGAACTCCATTCACTGCACTATACCACCATTGTGTATCGAAAGGCTATGCTCCATCAGTGAGGCTGATGGGCTGTTCTTAAAAGATTTAGTCTGTAGACCAGAGGTCAAAAATTGGCTTTTAAGGGCCAGATCTAATTTGCAGGTGTGGGTTTTTTTTCTTGGTTAGTAAATGGTTTTTGAAAAATTTGAACTAGTTGATATCATTTAAAAATCAAGAGTTTTCACATACAAATCCAGATTTCTGGCTTCTTTTGAAAAATTCCAAAGAAACACTGGAACCATTTTCATACATGGCAGCTGTTGGCTAGAGCTGGTGGTGTGCTGGGGCCAGCTGAGAATGGCTCACAGGAGCCAATTATAAAGTGTTCAGATATGGGCCGATTGTTAAATAGTTGATTGCCTAAAATCAGCCATAGCGAGATTATTTACACCATGGGTATTTTGGCCTAAATTACAAATTAGAGCTTTTATTTCTTTTTCCCTTCCCTGCCCTGCTCAGCCTTCCCCTTCTCTCCTGCCTTTCCTTTCTTTTCTTCTTCCCTCCTTCCTCTCTCCATTTTTCCCTCCCTCCCTCTCTTGCTTATATACTTCCTCCTCCTCCTCCTCCTCCTCCTCCTCCTTCTTCTTCTTCGTCTTCTTCTTCTTCGTCTTCCTCCTCCTCCTCCTTCTTCGTCTTCGTTTTCGTCCTCCTCCTCCTCCTCCTCCTTCCTCCTCCTCTTCCTCCTTCTTCTTCTTTTTATTTTCTTCTTTCTTCTTCTTCCTTCCTTTTTCCTTCCTTCTTTCTTCCTTCTTTCTTCCTTCTTCTTCCTTCTTTCTTTTTCTTTCTTCTTTTTTTTTTTTTGAAATGCCAGTTTACCACCATATCATTGACTGGAGCTCAAAAGAACTCACCCTGTCTAGAAAAAAACAATCCTACTGAGCCTTCTTCATTTGTTTATATAACCCCTTGGCAAGGGAAGGAAGTGGAATTTGCATCTCTTACAACAGACTGTGCATATAAATGGCATTCTTCCTAAAGCAAGCTTGCATATCAGTTGTTCAATAAGGGAAAAGAGTCATCATCTTGATTTTAAACTCTTTTAAAACATTTTTTAATTCAAATATAACACAAATGTACAAAACCTAAAAGCCCAGCTTATTCGTTCTCATAAAGCGAGCACCACTTAACAGTATCCAGTTCGAGAAAGAATATTGACAGTATACCCAGAAGTCCCCTCATAACCTCTCCCAATTACAGCCCCTTCTTCCTTCCCAAAGGAAACTACTCTCTCGGCTTCTAACACTATGATATAGTTTTGCCTGCTTTTGAACTTTATATAAATGGTAACTAGAGTAGATATTCTTTAGTATCTAGCTTCTTTGATTCAACATCATATTTGTGAGACCAATCTATATTTGGGGATGGATGAATCCAACATTTCTTTCTATAAATATGCTACAGTGTATTTATTTATTCTACTATTGGGTGGTTTCCAAACTGAACTATCTTAGCCTGAGTTCCCCCAAAAAGAGAGCCCAAGACAGAGGTTTGCCTACTGACACTTCATTTGGAAATGTTTTCCCTGGGAGCAGGTGTGCAGGCCAGGGAAAGTGAAATGGGATAAGAAGGGAGGCCAATATATGGATGTGTTATTAAGTTAACCACTACTACAGTTAGCTGGAATTCAGTCCTACCAGTGTCTTCAAAAGGGCCAGCTGAAATGCATTTTAGAACTGTTCACAGGAAGTGCAGAAGGTGGAAACAATTTTTCATTGTCTCTAGCCTCCTGCCTCCCATTGGCCGAGGATGATCCCACCAGCACGAATTCCCCTTTTCGTCCAGGTCACGATGCATAGGCTTTCCAGGGAATCCCCAACTCCAAGAA